>NW_019213701.1:55353-238708 GCF_002532875.2 Varroa jacobsoni
ATGCAACAAGCAAATGAAGCAATGAAGCAGGCCCGGCCTCAAAGCAAGAGCGCCGGGATTGATTAGCGTCGCGAAGAAGTCAGAAAAGAGACGAATCAAAGACGTTGGACATACAAGCGAGCTTTGGGCCGCGGTCTCTAAGAGCAGTGCTTCACATCTAATTTCATTTCATAATTCAAAAGTCACATATTATCGCAATGTGTTAATCAATTTCAGCTGTCACGAGCAGCAGAGTCGAATCCCGAGGTCTTACGTGTAAATACACCTGTATAGAAGAACCCTGATGGCAGAAATAGGATAAGGGAGTTGGAGGAACAAATGAAAAAACAGCACGTCGACACCTCTGAGATTAACCTACATAACTTTAGAAAAAGAACTTGTGAAGTTTATTTACTTGATAGAAGCTAAAATTAGATGCAGCAAATAGGTACTGCTGTAGTGTATAAGTAGTTCACTCGAGATACGTGTATAACGCTTCATTACCTATATTCAATGTCCATTACAGAATCACGTCAATGTTCGCTTAAGTGTGAAAACTATTTAAGCACGCATATACTTACTATCTTTTAGCCTAACACCAAAGACGTTAGCTACGGATTTTCTAAAATTTCTCAGTTTCAACATCCGCATATACGTATATAGCTAACCTCTTAACTTACTTTTGCCATCACCAAGTGCGCGTATTGTTTGTATACCATGCCAAAGTTGAAAAGTTCATTCTATGCGGGATCTTCTTCTATCTAGGACTACTTACGAAGCTTGCGCACCATCCGTAGTTATTAAACTGTTTTGAGTAAAACTGAGTGTGAAAGCGGTAGCTAGGAGGCCGTCGGAGTTTGTGAAGGATATCAAGCCAATCAGACGAGACGCAGGCCGTGGAGCACCCTATTCAGGCCCGAATGATTGTAAGTTGGAGCGGACTATCGTTGCCTTTTTGAGATCAGAAAATTTCGCAAAACGCTCGTCGAAGGGTATCAGAAATAGCTGAGGGTGTGTACGCAGGAGAAGATCATTAAGTTAAATTTATTCAGACATATATGTGTAAAACCACATTCTTTTGTACCGGAATTCATTCAGCCTGTTAAATTGCAAAACGACATCAACTTACGACATACTCGGCAATAGGAACCGACGAGGCAAAATTTAGCATAACTCTTTTGTGACACGTTCTGTAAGCTTACCGTAGATTTCATTCACGTTAGTTTTACATTAGTTGTATTTATAATTAATACGCAATTACGTAAATAAGTTATGCAACGACCGAAAGACTGATGGTGACCTTACATAGCAAGCTGTTCATTAGAGCCCGTGTTTTTTTCGTTAATTGAATCTTTTCTAAAAGAAAACCAACGGGATGTACTTTTTCGCGTTGATTATTGTCAATCCTTATTCATTTCTTCGTTGGCAACATTCACGCTACATCTAGCTTCGGTTAAACAGTGTCTCCGAAATAAGATTCACGAAACTGCAAAGCAAAAAGCTCCCCCAGAGACCACGAACGGCACCTAAAAAGCCTACATACAAATTAACTTATTTGGTTTGCCCGTTGGTTTTTGATAAAGGAAGCTAGGCTATTGACAACTGGGTTAAATTTAGGGAAAAATTAGTGGTAACAATATTACCATACGAAGAAGTAGCGACGTTCAACAGAGCCAATTTGGCCACTTCATGATATCCTACTTAAGGTGATCGGTCGACTGGGGCAGAAGGTATTAGATCGCAGACATCGGATCAGCTCAACTTATTCGGCTTATTCTAACCTAAACGTGTGTTAACTCCTTGGGATCTTTTGTCTGTTAAACATTAAAATCAGTCCAGGGGATTAATATGGTTGGGAAGATACTGGAAAACATAATTCGGGAAGTGGGAGTATGTGTGTTTGAGATGATGATGATGATGACGACGACGTCGTAAAAACAAAGCAAACGTAATTATTAGAATAGCTGTTATTTAGACGCCTATCGAATGTTTTACGGGTGGTTTCATATGGGTGAACGATTACCTCCGAGCTCAGAGAATAACAATGGGAATGGGCTGCCTCTGGTGACTGGTGTCACCGTTTCTATTTCTGGTTCTGCGGCAGCATCAGGTCATCGTTGTCTCTGTGATGAATCACAGCGATGAAGTCTAACTGCATGGAAATCGTACGCAGAGAACGGCTCTCGCTGCTTGCAAGGTCTCCTGCATAATGAATCGTTGAAGGGAAGCTGCCGTGTTTGTATCTCCGAATAGTCACAAAATATATTTCAGTCTGCATTGGCACACATAATAACGCTTCTAGCGCCCGATGCTACGTCACTTTAATAATAATAATAGTAGTAATAATAATAATAATAACTATACGGCCAATATCAGCAACGCTACAACAGAACAACAAAAGTTAATGTCAATTATTTTGTAAAAAATCGGCGACTGTCGACCATCTGATCCGTGCTAAAACGCACGAGAAAATATCGTGAAACGTTTCTGCCTTTGTCCTTTGTGTACGTTGAGAGACAGCAAAAACTCTAACGTCTAATATAATCTAATTAACGCGCAGAAAATCTGTGCCAGCCACAAGATAGCCACCAAGCGGACCGTGCCTCGTAAAAACATGACGGATTGAAAAGTATTATTTATATGTTATGGCGATGAACTGTGCGTGTTCATCTATTTTTTATATGTTTAAGTAGATCAGCTTGACCTTGATGATGCCTTGGAAGCGTTCGAGTGGTCATGGAGAGCGTCACTTTGGGCGGTACCCATCCCAATGGCTTGAATGTGATCCTCGATATTCTTATATCGCAGAATAGTTTTTTGTCGTCGCAGTTGTTGGCTGCATCTGATGAATAGATCTTATTTACTTGAAAATCTGATGACGCGATGGAGCCTTCCTTCTCTAATCGTGATTTTTGACGTTTCGACCAGGTTCACTGTGCTTGCGTTCTGTCTCAACATCTGTTTGTCCTTTTTTTTTATAGAACCAACTCAATTCGTACCTTTCAAATAGCTTTTATCAGATCACATGTATTAGATCATGATGAAACTGAACAAAATATTTCGCGTTTCTGCCAGAAATTTCTGCCACTGCTAATAGCTTTATACGAAGAGTGAAGTGCTAGTACGTCCAATTCTGTAGTTACTGTCCAATCAAATAAGGCCACCTAAAGATTTTAAACATTGTCGAGTTATACTTTTTGCGTCCGTACTAAATACCTGTGTGCGGGCTCTTCGATATAAACGCTGCCGCACACCCGAACCATTGCGGTCAATTCAGCTATGCACTTCATCTTCTTCCAAACACAGAATAAAATAAATAATTCACCCAGCCTTCATCCGTTCGATGGCAATGGATGATAATTCTGAATTGCATTTCAATGACCTCCTTGACAATACCTAAACTTACAATGGAACTACGAAATACCTAGCTGCCCAGATAGCCAGGCCCACACAACCGAAGCAGTCACTACTGAAGGAATCGAAGCGTGTAGTTAATAACGTGTAGTGTAGTAAATAATAATAATAGAAGATAAAGGAAAAGGTACCCTAACAAAAAGGAGGAACCCAAAAACAAAGACGATACGTAATGCGGCTACGAGACACGACCCGTCAAGCGGCGCCATAATAAGACTCGTTTGTAACGATTTTCAGCTGGGTCAAAGTATTGAATCGTCGTGTCTATGAGAACCCTACGACACCGTATTGCGATGAGCCAAAATGGTTTGGCAAAACCGCGCACAGAAGTATACGCGTTTTGAGTGCGCTAAACAATTCCAAAGTTGGATATTTTATGAATGGAAACGGGTCTATTTTTCACATAAATCGCATTTTGGGCTGTAAGCCTCAACACATATTTAGGCTTCCGGCAGCAGATTTTCGACGTCCTACGCAATCGAACCGGTCAAACATAGTAATGACTGCAATTTCTCTCTACGGTACAGGAGCTTTACATTTCGTCAACTTCGTTATGAAAAACAACAATGCAGTAGAGTACTTCAGACGAAGAATGTTGCCTTCGATATAAACATGGAAACTATACGATCATGCATGACAAGTCATATAGCAAAATCACTTTAAGGTGTTGAAAGTTCTGCCATGATTGAAAACGTGCGGCACTATGTCCAAGGGCGAATCAGGGGTTAGATAGAAGACACAACTCACGAACCGGTACCCGTGCGTGACGGAGGTGCTGTGCAGAGGCACGCGAATCCGATGTGCAGCAATAATCGTCGCTGGGAGTGAGCTGATCAAATACTAATCTCAAGTGGACTTTTGTCACCGCAGGCGTTTTCAGCGGCAGTATAGTTACATGTGCTATTGTTAAAAAGCAGAGGTAGCTTTTACGTGTCAAAAACCGCATGCCAATACTTGATTCGGGTACGGAGCTTAGAGGGTATTAGGCTCGACATAGTAACCAATTTCTGAGTAGTTCTATCTGATCGACCAATGCCTGTATACGAACATTTAGAATTCAAAGTCTGCCGGGAAATTACAGCCTGGAAATAAGTCGATATCTTCCCCTGCTCAGGTTTATTTTGTGAAGTATTTTATAATAAAATTAATTTTATCCGTTTCACGTCGATCGGTGGGTAGTTGGAGAAAATAGAAATCATTTCTCAATGCAGCTACGCGTGTCGTGTTGCTACGAAGTTTATAGTTAGACTTAGATAACATGCTTACCCGTATAGCATGGGTCACCCAGCCCTTTAGAGTAATACGTTCTTGGAGGAACCAGATTATACTGCACACCTGCGTAGTACTGTCATCACCGTGCTTCCAAACACACGAATCCGAAGCAATCGAAATGCGTCATAATCAACTGTCGTATATATAATGTGAAATTATTTACGACATCCAAGAGTTTTGTTTGTGCAGATCTATTTTTCAGGAAGTCAGCTTCTTCTTGTTTTCATCTATGAGGCATTTGACAACGTGGTAAGTGGTAACGGTAACCCGTTCTATCGTAATGCCACTTATTAAACAGACGATTTCAAGGTAGCCTAATACAACTCCCTTGATACAATAAATACTACAGCGCCAGGACCTCTTTAGTAACTAGGTCATGTCATCTCAAGAGTCCAGCGCGTACGGGAGGCTCAATCGGCTAATTATGTAACGCATCAAATATATCGAACCTATCTGTCCATAATTGCGTGCGCGCAGGTAAATTACTTTGCCTGCAAAATTAGTCAAAATCGCCAGTCCCCATATAATAAGCTCCGAGTCATTGCTGGAACTAAAAATGTTAACTTATGGATTCAAATATGTACAGGGTGGAACAAAGAATAACCTTATAGAATTGTAGCGTGTGACTCTAAAAATAGAAAAAAAAGAAAGCTTCTGATTTGGGCGAATATAGCTTTCCGGCATTTTTCTTTTTTCTTAACTTGCATAAATCTTTATAGATTGTAAGCATATTTTAGCCCCGCCGTGTGCCTCAGCACGAAAAAATTCAATCATTTCAGCAGCGATATTTGTACAAGTACAACCAATCGCGCTTTAATTCGTTTCGTAGCAAAAAAGGGACAGATAACCGCGGAGACTTAAAACAAAGGTATTTTTTTATAAAGTACAGGGGCAGACGAACGAAATCCCCTCAACTCAATCTCTTATACTGAACTACGGAAGTAAGCCGTGTACAGGTGAAAATCAGTTACAAATGCTATTCTTAAGCCTCAAACTTAAAAAAGCACGTTCTCTTGGACGTTGATGTTGACCAATGGAGGCTAGAAAACAACAGCCCATGTATCCTCATTTTCAGCAACGTGCAAGCTCTCAATGACCTTATTGTAAGCACCACTTCAGATTGCGATATGGCAGTACAACACAGACTCAACGAAGGCACGTTAACTCTGCGTGAAAGCATACGAAAGACAAGTTAAGTATGCAATTGACATTCTTGCCTTAAACATAAGCAGCAGTTATACGGAGTAAGTTACAAACGGCGGTGTACACGGGTACCGCATTACAGGTCCTTGAAGACTTCGAGAAGCACATCGGAAACAACGTCGCACTCCCCAGCTTTACGCGGCTTCAAATCCAATAACAATAATACAGCCGACCAAACCAAAAAACAGTGCTACCTTGTAATGCAAATGATTGCAAAGGGCTCTGAAAATACGCTTGAATTGTGCAAAGAAAAATGGCAGTACATTAACGCCTCTTTTTTAACGTTCCCTGCTTTACGATCATGTCGAATACACGATAGTTTCTCATGCAAAGCGATCTATATAGCATTTATCGTACGATAAATGTAACTAATACGACAATATAAGTGCGTAACATCGCTGCTGAGTA
Source organism: Varroa jacobsoni (assembly GCF_002532875.2). NCBI lineage: Eukaryota > Metazoa > Arthropoda > Arachnida > Mesostigmata > Varroidae > Varroa > Varroa jacobsoni. Next base: position 61,630 of record NW_019213701.1, read on the forward strand.
CGATCAACGTGGGTTAATACGCAAAGTTTTGCAGAAAGGGCAGTTTACTGTTAGTTGTTTGTCAACAATGTCTTTGTCATTTTGATGCCCTTGTTTTGTCGCTAGCGGTTTCGTTCGGGCGAAGCCCAATTCGGTTCTATTACGGCAATACTGTTCTACTTCAAAGCGCTGAAATGCTTTTCGACCCCAGCTCACTGGCAGTCGTCACTCCGCTACTTTCGGTCCTTCGTTCCGCCATTGAGTTCGGTTAGCCGATATAGCCTATAGACCCACATAAGTAGCGATTTCTAGCCCTAGTCCCACCAGAATTTTAACTTCAACTGATTCCGTCTACTGCCTAACGCCGACTCGGTCTTGAGGAGAGGTGTTAAGAACTTATGGGCCTGACGCCGCTTTTTTTCAGTTCCAATGATTGTTTGCTGGTGAAGATCTTTCCCTGTGACCGGCTCAGAAACATAGCTAAAGCGTAAGTCAATACTCAACCTCATAAATTTCAGGTTGGCTCCTCACAAAGCCGCATTGTTTCCTTAGTGAACGGTTTCGTTGTTTCGCTCTGTTCGCCAGCGTACTCTACAAACTATACGACAAATAAGTAACTAAGTTACAGCACCGTCAGAAGGCAAAATTAAACAAAATAAAACAGTAGAACCTATTAACTTATACTTAAATAAGTTTACCCTATCAAATCGATCAGCCATACTGCACCATGCTTCTTTCCCTATACAGATATTGGAAAAGGTATCTGCTATTAATACGTAAGATGCGATCACCGCTATTTTATGCGGCTAGATTTTGAATCATACACTTAAGCATCTGCCATCCGTTGTGACCACAGTTAGGCCAGGCCCAGAGGGGTTAAAAAGAGTATGTTCCGCTTACACGTGAGTAGGAACTGGCCTACTTGGCCGTGAAGTTGCGGTCCTGTAGAGTAACGTGGAGTAGGGATTATAGACTTCGATAGCATCTTTTGCATCCACTCCTATTCATCCAATTCGCGAAAATCAAAAGCCAACGTCACCTGCTTACTGAGGGCAATTGTGCGAACGGCGTCGAAAAGCGCCAATGGCGTTGAACAACAGGAGGATACAACTCCGCTGAGCTACTTAACTTTTGACTTAAAACTTTCCATTATAAAACTCATCGTCGACTTTTGCCCCGTCATTTATCCTTATTTTATGTTATTCGTCATTTATTTATTATTTAAAACCAGCGTCCCTAAAGCCTATCAACCAGAACTATTGCGTTTGATAATTAATATTCGAATAGTTTTATCATGTCCAAGCAATCGAACATTGATGTTTCGCATAGTTTAGGTTCCCATATTTGACGAGCCAACAAAGATTGCCACATACAAGCACCCAAAGCAATGACATCCTAAACATCTAAGCCATCCTCGATCAGTCAACATAGCGACATACATAATTAATACCTACATTTGACATTTGTTTGTTATAGAAACACAAAATATAGGACTAGATAATTTCAAAAGAAAAGCTGTCTGCACCCATGGGTGTACGTAATAACTTGGCTGAGTTAACTTACATGCATTATTCGGGCAATAAAAAAACAGGTGTTGAATGATATGACGCGCTAGTTAAATAAAATCGTAAATCTTTCTTCGATTTTTTATACTGGCTATTGCTGCTACAACTCTCAAAAAATCGCCAGCGTTATTTCCCCCTTTGGGCTATCATCTTGCTATAGGACAGTACGAGAAACCTCTCAATCCAATACGTCCTAATTCTCTCTTAATTTGATCATAATAGCTGTTGCTTCTCGCTTTTCCATCACTTTGTTTACCTCTATCAACTTTCGAACTCCCCGATTGTTCTGAGACCGTCAAAGAGTCTGTACTGCACGTTCCCCCGTCTATTGCCTAACCCAGATTCTTACATTCCCTGCTCTCGACATCGCCGCAAAATGTCGACAAACAGAGATCGACGACAATCTGTTTACACATAAGCAACTATCGACAGCCAGTACGTAACATGCAGCCATAGTGACTGGCTTCGATTCTAATTACAGGTACATCCTTATATGTGTTGTCCAGTTAGAACTTCATCGCACGGAAAGTTCCGGTAGAGGCCAATAAAGTGAGCACAACAAAAAAATAAAGAAAAAACAAAAGAACAGACAGTTCTAGCGAGGGCAGGAACGGTGCTGCTTTCATTTAAATGTCTACTCTCCGTATTTGATGACACCGCTTTCTGAACCAGGCGTTGGTACAAATAGGGTTACGTACATACGGACACAAGACAAACTAAGCGTCGCGAGAGAGATGGCGACGGTGCCATTTGAACAGTGACGTTGTAAGCGCGTAATATTTTTGTTGATTATTTCCTAAGCGAGCGCGTGAGGAATTGCGATTAGTCTGCAGAAGGAGAGAAAAGCGCGAGTGTGGCTATGAATATGTTGCTTCGGATACGAAGGAGTTTCGCTCTGTATTCCTTTAAACCATGCCTTGCCCGGTCAAACCTTTAGCGGAAGCAAAGAAACGAAGCGTAAAGGCTTCAAGGAATACGATTCCTTCAGGGGGACGACTTGAAGATTTCACTGTTGCAGGCAACACTGCAGAATGAAGGTTTAATGAAAACGGGCAACATGCAACGGGGTTGCGTTTTATGTGCGTAAGCAAAAAGACAAAGCATCTCTGACGTAAGTATTTTCTACTAACTATGGAAAAGTCAAGGAACAGTAAAATGGCCGCCAACGATGTAGAAGCCCGAGAACGACTCATGCTGTGGTGATAGCTAACGAAATACCTAGTGTTTGTCCTGGCACCTGATACGACCTGTTCTTCAACTACTTCGAACAATGTGGCTTCATATAGACGGCTTTTGTGTGATTCAAGTGCGGTGTGCACTGCTCAGCAATTTAACATCTTTCCTTGTAGATCCGTTCTTTAGGTAGGGTTGCCTTACTGCTTCCATAAAGGTCATTCGAGTTTTTGAGATATGTGACAAAGAGATCATCAGACAGGTTTACGATTTGAATTGGGCTTATGATTTGCAGTTTCTAGAAATTGGGTTTTGCAGCAACCGCCAGCGTTCTTCGCAGATTCCTGCAATTTCTTCTAGAGGCACATCAGCGCTGTCCCCAAACCATTGTGAGAATTAGCCGGCCATGGATTGAACTGAGCCACAAATATCGCCGAAGTGTCGGAGGAAGCCGAATCAAGTGCCCTGAAAGCGACCCAGTCCAGTCTGCCACATATATGGTTCGTGGATGAAAATGTGGAAGCAGCAGTATTAAGTTTGTTTTAGACATTTAGGAGTATTAGGTGCGTAATACATGACGAAATAAATAATGACAACAATAATTTTAGATATGCCAAGTACACTGCATATAGGCCTATTGGACTGGTATCTATTGCTGAATCTTCCGTGACGCATCAGTTTTAATAAACAGATATTTATTTCGGTCGAACACAAAAATTCAGCTACTAGGTAAGACTAAAGGAGAAAACTAAGGTATTTTAAAAATCTCTGTTCTACCAACAGTGCTCTTTACCCGTCGATGACTTTCAACTAAAACTGACTATCTATCAACTAGTCAGATGTGGCGTATCGTTTACTAAAGCTGAAAAAACAAAACTAACAACCGACACATCTTATTTACGCTTACAAACACAAACGTGTATTATGGGTGTTCTATTGCCTACAATACCAATCGTACCATATCTCCGTCTGCATATATTTACTCGTCGCATTGTTCCAAACAAGTCCAATGGCGAAATGACGCCTTGAAGTGCGTCTTGGACAACGTCCTCGTGCGCAAATTCGTTGTATATTGTTGGTTCTTTCTGGTCGCTGCTTCTGCTGTCATTAGCTCCAAACGGACGCTATCAGCGGCATGCAGCGCGGCCCTGCACGGCAATGGCGGGAAATGAAGGGAAGGTGACTTTAAACGCGGCTAAGCTTTGCATCGCGCATATTCCTAATAGTAGCATCGCCCCCCTACACCCGACTATAATTTCTTCCCGGACCTATTCCCTGTTCGCGCATTACAGCTACAGAACGGACGCTTCTGCTTCCGCTACCACAACGGCTAGAACGACGAAAGCAGAAGTTTCGATAGTCAGATACACAACACAGATCATTTGCGGTCGGCGTCCGTCCTGATGCAAACGTACCGAGGCGTCAAAAGCTCTTCGGATTGCAGGCGATGTTCGAAGGGGACAATAAATGAACATATATTTTGTCTGTCTGTTAATGGTTGGCGGAGTAGTAGGCTACTGAACACAATGCCAATCCTTTTTCATGCACTATATACTTTTCACGCGCGTCAGTTCGGGCTATTGTTAAGCTTTAGCTGACCGCAACACATGAACGCCGCGGTCACGTCTCGCCAACTGATACTTGGAACTAGTGGCAACGGCAAACGGTAGATGCGAGTACGAATTCTCGTAACCTCAAATAGATCGTAGCTATTGATCCGAATACAACGGCTAACGTATCTACTGTTGCGGACAATGCCGAAAGTAGCCTACGCAACTCAGCTATTACCTGCATGTAGAGGTGTTATATGAACTGGTAATACAGGACAGCTGCGGTCTCGAACCCAACTGGCCAGAAACATATGGCCGGAGCTTGATCCCAGATATCGACTGCCGTTGCTGGTACAACACAAATGTTGGTTCTATATATCTCATTGTTGGCTAGCGGAGCACAAACGGGAGAACACAGCTACAGAAAGTGTAGTTACATTCAAGCAGACGAGCGCACAGGCTCAGTGCTAATGCTGACGTTCCTGCCACGTCGATACATGAAAGAACGAATACCATTGACCATGGCGATCCTGGTGCTGCGATAGCTTTTGGAAAACGCAGAGCTGCCAGGGACGCGAAGGATAATAGGACCAAAGCGCGTCCTACTGTAAGTGGCAGCAACTTATAGCTAGAGGAATGGAACGAGCAAAGACGAAGGAATAGGACGAGCAAGACACAGGCATATGGTATAAGGGAGCCATGCCTAAATAGAAATTGTGGAACAGGGAAGTCATATCCTGTAGACTGGGATGCCCCAACAGGCTGTCGACCCATGCGACTAAGTAGCAAATAAAAGCAGATGATAACATTAAAGGTGAATTTGTGGTTGGGCTTAAGTACATTAATTCACTTCAAACGTAATTTGAAACGGTAAACTTACGTACGTATACGTCTAGTTCATTGAGATAACAGGAATACCAGATTTATCATAGGAGTACGGCACTCGACACTTTCGTTTATGAGCGAATTATGTGATCTGATGGATGAATGCTGCAGCATGGTGGAGACGACAACCTCAACCTTCTATTTCCGTATCTTTATGCTGTTAAAAGAATATTATTCTATTGAGATTGCCTCTTTTCCTGATTATATGATTAGAGGTCATTCTAATCTACGATTTAGTTAATTCAGAAGTAGCATCACTGAACATTCGCTTAATATCTACGTATTCTAACTCATGTCGTATAAAACAAAACCTACATGATCACAATCTGTAAAACGAGTATGTAAGGTTTACCATTTCGTTAAATGCTACAGACTAATAAAGATCGCGCATCGTTTACAGATCATACGTAAATAAAGTACCAACGACGCGCCATCTAACAATTGGATAGACGTAAGAATTATAGCGCCCATTGTATAGTAGCTCCCTTCTTTTACTTCTGGAAAGCGGTCCTTTACTTCAGATGCCTCCCTCCTCTTACGCTCAGTATTTCGACGCAGTTAACGACAATTTGTACTTTTGCTTTCGGCGACAATAAAGACAACGACTGTGCTGCCAATGGAGGAAACCTCGTCGAACACTGCAGGGCAAATGGGGTCAGTGGGTGTTCGAGCCAACCATAAATAATTTCGATTGTTTATTTTTTTTTTCGCTCTTTCCAGCAAATCAGCTGGTGTCATCCGATAACGTAATCGAGAAAATCCATTGGCCCTTGAAATGGGACAACCTTGTGCTCCATGGCAGGATTTGGAGATGCCATGTTCAGAGGAAACTCACACCGAGGACGAAGACGGATTACCGCTGCTGCTGCTGCTCCAAGAACTCAGCAGCTGTTTGTTTCCCCTGTTTTACGCTGGATGTATAAAAACAGTCCAAAGTTAACATCTTCGAATGGCGCAGAAAAACATGTTGGCCCTTAAACTTCCACTTTTTTCTATTATAAAGCCGCTCACATCTCAACTTAGAAAAGGGACTAAAAATGCTCCTGCTAAGAGCTTATTCTGGCCAATTTATTTTTATTTTGTTGTTTGGTCATTACCCAACAAAGTTCCACCACCCTTAGTTACACCAAGAAGATGCTTTTGCGAAAGCCGACTGGGCATTTATCGGATCATTTCCTGTCCAGATCAAGGCAGAGTATGAAAGTCTAACGAGAAGTCAATTACACCTCTTGTTTTCACAATCTTGTCCATTTTACATTCACTTCCAGCCTAAAAAGTACGACGCATAACATAAAGACCGGCGTTACGCTGAACTAAATCTATGGTCATGTTCCCTTTTATTAATCACGTTGATAAATCTCTGGAACAACTCTTGTTGGTCTGCCACTACAGCAATACTACATTTACGTATCGATCAAGAAAGCCTAAGCTTTTTTTCATAAGGGTCGGTAAATTGAAAAGTAATGAAAAGCGATGTGTACGCAAAAGGAAAAACGGACCTGTGCATGTCACCAAATTTTCTTTGCCGAAATCCCTTGTACCTCACCCCTCGACCGTCTATCCACCATCAAGCCGATCGTTTTTCCACAATCGGTCAAAAGTAAACGTGAACTTGGCGGCTGTGTATGAATAGCTTTCAAAATTTTAACAGATCCCCGTATATTTGACATTGCCCAAATCTGCTATTTTAACTTAGGTGATCTCGTCACTACGTAAAAGGCACTTGTCACTATCGATGTATCAAATAGGTCGCATAGGTAACCACACTTTCAGATTGGCGACATCAGTCCGCTAAAGCAATTCACCAATGGAAACCATTAGAACGTATGATGCCTCCAGCTACTGCCTATTTATTTAGTTGCCTCGATTATTCATACAAAATTGATAATAATCTCCGCCTGGCATTATATAGAAATGTGTTTCAGAGAGTTTGAGGCGTTACCACGCTTTGAACGAAAGGTGCGCTGTGTTGCAAAAGCATAGCGTCACTCTGTCACAACCGTTTTGCGGTGGAACCGTAGCCATCAGATTGCGGCAGAGCGAAATGAAACGAGGGTACAGCTTTGAGACGGCATCCCAAACCCAGACTTGATATAAAATCACAGGAATACAAACGGTGGTCTGTGAGTGACTTAAAAAGCAATAGAATCGAGAGGACAAAGCAGATATTTTAAATCAGAACACGCAACATTGCTGACATGTGTGAACTCTGCTGCATTTAAAAGATATGGTAAGTCTTGAATCTTTTGCAAGTCATTTCGAAAAAAAAATAGTTTCCCGTACGAACTGCATCTTCATTGACGTGGATAACTAATATTCAGTCATTCATTACTTCCAAGTGGAAGCGTGTCCACAGCTATTTAAGTTGTAAAAGCTAAAAAAGGTCAATGCGTACAACTTTTGATGAGAGAAAACATAGGCATGGTTAGATGTCTGTTATCCACTAGGTTAACTTACTCCCCTACTTGAAAAGTGCAACACTAAAGCCAGGTTCCCGTGTTTAAATCCAGGTGCAAATGAGTTCGCCCTTTGCCCTGGATCGAGAAGGGCGCAATAAGGATAAAACCGCGGAATATATCCGACAAGGCGAGTTGCGATTTGAGTCGAATATGAATACTAAGAATAACCGCACCTCTAGAGACATTTTATTAAGCATGTTTGTTAGAGCAAGGATCATGACTTCGTGTCACACCGAAGTAAGATCTTGTTTATTCACGAGCGGGTTTACCAAAACGACATAAAGCGAAGAAACATGTCATAGGTTAAATGTCGGCACCGTTTGACTTGAGTCCCTTTCGATATCTAAATCTCGGCAGTTAGCTTGCTTTTTGTTGATATTGGATTCTAATATACGAAGAACGAATGCAAACAGCGGTATCAGACCTCAAGAGTAGTGTCACTTATGTGGAACCTCATCAACGAGACTAAAATAATATAACGACTCGGCATCCGAGGGCCGTTCGCAATCATTATCGCAGCATAAACGACTTCATAGGTACAGAGTTATGGTGCCTTTTCTCCAATCACACTGAATACACAGTCGACGAACCACACAATAGAGGAACCGCTGTCAGTAGCTAAAACGATGGCAGCCGTTCTAACTAAATGATGATCCAGCTGCAGCGGCGACAGTGTCAACAACAATGCACCTTCAGAAGTCCTAATAATACTATGCCTTTTTTCACTCCTTCATCTCTGTTTGCACCATACATGGTAAACTATAATACTATGAGACGGTGGAGAAAACAGTAGTTAAGGCTAAACGGGGAGAAATTTTCAGGGTGATGTTGCTTTGGTCATGACAGAAGATCGCAGCACCGCCTGTGGCAGAACTTTTTTCTCTTATCAACGCTCTGCCTCTAATAGTTCTTTCACGTGTCCTTCTCCCCTAGCATAGAATGCAAAAGCAAACCACGCCAGCAACTCTATGCAGGCTTGGTTGACGCTTTCTAAATTGCTTGCTACAGTGTGTTCAAAAGACGAAACATTCGTCCCATCTTTAGCGACCGTGGTTGCAGCAGCGGACTGGTAGATAGCAAGTAAGTGAATAGCTTAGAGACTCCGGTGGTTCAAGTCTAGTTTAACAACGGAGTAGATAGAGAAAGAGGAAACCTGGTGGCTGTGTGAGATCCTCTGCCTCCGCCTCCTTGTCCTCAAAACTCCTTCAAGTAATTTGCATGTCTGAAATTTCCTTGAGGGTGCTTCTACATCAGAAGCTTGCCCTGGATCCAGACCCAGATTCGGAAGAACTCAGCCACTTCATGCTTTACTAATAATGGACTTCGTAATGTGTGCGTTTTCGTTCGCAGTACCTTCCCCCCTGCAAAGGCCCATGCTACTGCAGTTTTTCACACTGGCCCCTATCCGAAATTGATGTTATGGATAAGCTCTGGCCCGCAGGAAGCGGCATGCGCCTGGGCATGCGAGACCGCCTATGTAAATGCTCAGCTAACACTTCTATACAAGAAGCACCACGCTGGCTAGTTGCAGACGACGATGGTACTGAAGCGAAGCTTTGCGCGAAAGGGCTTATCTGAAACAAACGCCTCCTACGCGTCTATTTGAGACCACTTGTATGTTCCCTGGATGAATCTGTCCATTTGTTCGTCACTTGCTCACGGTATAATAATGTCACTGTATAATTGACATTGGCACGACGTGCAAACGAGCTCGCAGTACTGAACCAACGGTTGTGGAGCAAGTACGTGCTACTTTTAAATAAAATTTTTCTATTTCATACGTACAAAGATAAGGCAACAAAAAGGTCTCGGAAATAGAAAGGTCGGTCCTGTTTTAGACGACGAACGGAAACGTGAACCTACCCAAGCTACACTGACTTCGAAAATCAGAAGATGGTCAGAGGAGATCTTGTATTTTTACGCGCACTCGAGAGCCAGTCAGAGATCGAATAGGGAAGAGAAGGTTGTTCGTAGAGAGAACTATTTCAAGCTACTTAATATCGTAGGCGTACAGGGCTTCACTGCTGTTGATGACGCTATCTTGAGCTTTTTTACATTGACAAACGTGGCACTGAATAGAGAGGCTTACTATCGCATGTCATTCATTTGATACGCAACACTGCGTTGGGTTACGTAGTATTCTTACGGTGTGTAGACATTTCAGTGACACCGACTCACTACGTTACCGCGACAAGACCTCGATTGCGAAAATATATAAATAGCTGTCCCCAATTGTTTCCCTTGATCAGGGCGACACACACTTGAACTTATGGCAAACGTTTCCCGTATGTCGTTTGGCAATAGCTAAACACTCAGTCGACTCTGTTGTTTAAGCTCAAATGCAGCTACAGTCAGCTCCAATATGCGTTGCCCTAGAGAACGCTGATATCGGCCTATCAAATAAAATTATGACTCCTAATTTACGCTTTAACATTCGTAGCGAGCCATATAGATTAAATGAATTATATGAATAGGGCTAATTAATACAAAGTTTGATTCCCAACTATACTTTGCATTGGTAAAATAAACTAAATTTGAGTATACTTTATTGAAGCAAAGTTCAATTTTTTGGTCAGTTTGCAGTACAAACAGCGTTTATTCGGTCTTTATTTGACCGATACACAATTATAACAAACTGACATACAATGACAATACTAAAGCTACTCATGCTTATATAACACCTAATTAAAATTACTCCTGATGACCCGATTGCTTATTTAAAACAAATAGACAAAAATAAACTAGCCAATTAAAATTTTTGAAAAAATTCTGTTTATATACATAAACCACGCCCTCCTACCGAGATCATTTAGCAGTCGATGAATGTGTATGGGAGACATCTCACGGTGTTAATATTTTTTGAAAACAAATAATCTAGGTTCTAAATTTTTGCTGAGTAAGTGACTAACTAGGTTATCGTGGTGGAAGATGGCGTCGTCTTTTATTCATGAGTTTCGTTCGATTTTCTTCAATGACTCGTTGTAATCTTGTTATCTGTTGACAGTAGAGATCCAAACCAACTGTTCTGCCAGGTAGCAGCAGCTCACAGTCAATAATTCCTTTTCGATTTCATCACCTTGTTGATTGAGGAGCACATCTTTCTTTTTTTTTATTTGCACATTATCGTTGTATGCAACCCATTTTCGTTACCTCCAATCAACTGCTTTAGAAATGGGAATAGAAATTTTTGCGCAGTTTTGTTGGTAAAAATGAAACCAAACTAATTCTTTTTCACAATTCGTGTGGCATCTAAACGTCGAACTTTTTTTTTTCTATAACCAGCTTCCTTTAAATGTTTCAGAGCTCTTTAGTGGTGGTGGTCTATTTCCTTGGCAATATCACAACTGCTCACGTGACGGTGTTCCTCAATCTTTGCAATCACTTTCATCAAGTCTGATTCAAATTAACCGATTACTATGAGAAGTGCTTCCTATATGAGAATTTCCAGAACGATAGCGACGGAACCATTATTGAGCCGTCTCTTCTGATGCTTTATCCTGATCATAAATGTCACACTTTTTTTATGACTTAGAACATCATTTGTGCCTTTACCGTAATAATATGGTTAAATATAGCGAATTATGCACAAATTTCACTCATCTTCAAAGAGCTCTACTTTGCATCTGAAAAAAGGAATTCCGGGGCCTCTAGGATATATGTATGTTTATGAGCTGTAAATAAATGAAGGATTACGTTTGCATGATCTTTAACAAATAGTTATATTCAATATGGTACGACTCTTCACTTTAATCACAATTTTGAATCGAGGCCTAAGTATCTCACAGACCGCTTTCAAAGCAAATTTCTGAATCATGGCTGTGGGTAGCGCGATGCTAGTACGTCGTAACTCAAGGAGACCTCGCTAAGGCATACCACGTACAGAAAAACCAAATCTAGTAAATTTGAACTTTAGGATGACATAAAGGTAAAAGTCTTCAAAATGCAAAGATCCTAGCACATGCAAGAAGGCACAATAAGTCGAAAAGGGATTGAACGTTGTAGCGGACGTAGTGACCGAATGTGTTAAATTTCTGCATGAAGTTCCTTCAATCTGATCCCATCGTGGATCGCAGTTTAGTGCATCAGCTTTTACTTCATTCTTTTTCAATCACCAATAAGCGCACCGGTTTTATAAGTTTATAATCTCGGTAGGATTATTCCGGCGTGAGGGCATTGTAATCCTTCCTCTTGTTCCGAAATTACATCTCTTGTCTCCATGCTAATGGAGTCGTGGGGCTATTCTTGAGAAACGTGGCTTTTATGATGAGAAACAATCAATCAAAACGTGTCAATTTACACGTTCCATTTATGTGTACGTCCACAACTTATGAATACCAAATATAAATCCTACCTCACGATGAATGCGAACATGATGAAGTTTATATAAGCATACCACATATTCTATATCATATACCTATTCACAGCCGACAAGTTGGTTATCCCGGTAGTACCTAGTGTCAGATACGAGACGCACGCAGAAAAATACATCTTGCGTCGACGTAGACATCGATAATGTCTATATCTACCTCTAGCGAAGACGTCAGTTGATTTTAGCTCCGAATTAGCAAATGACGGTGACATTGTTTGCTAGACCAACCAGCTGTGTTCGAGCAGAACTTAGATTCAACGCATCACCTCGTGGTCTAATAACGTTGGGCGTACCAAAATACACTTGGAGCTGTTTACATTGAAGCTAGAATAGGCAACCGCACAGGCTAATTTATTTCGTGCTAGATTGAAGTTCTATACTCATGTGTCTAAATCAAAATTACAACTTATCGACACATACTCCAAATTTTACGTGGTTCCAGATCCTAACATATCTACTTTTTTATTTATTATTATTTTACTATTTGACTTATCTTAGGTTATATATATATATGTATATATATATGACAAACTTTTGTAGGTGCGCGCTTGTAACGCGGACGCTGGTTCTAGCTTAATAAGATAAACATCACTTAGAAAGAGAACATGCTGTTATTGAACAATGATTATAATTACTGTACAATATATTGGATTTCTACATTTCGAAAACTGTAGGTATATCGGCTCTGTGACCTCACTTAAACAGATGCTGTTTTCTTTACGAAATCTTTGGCATGGATAATATTTGAAAGTTATACTATTCCTGGTAGAACATGAATAGCAGCCAAAAAAAGAAAAAGAACAGATATAAAGGCCGATCTGAATTACATATACAGATAAATACATAACCCGTAAGAACGACTTTAAGGCAAAATGTTCACTTCGTCCATTTACTGGCAAAGCGAATTCCAAGTTAAGGCGGTTTCTTCGAGGAGTATAATTTTATTAATTCTCTATCCTACATTACCAGACATGTTGCCAACTTAGATATTAGCTATTGTGACAAAAAAAACAGAGGCAAGTAGACATCCAACGAATACTGTTTTATTTTCGCCAGGATTGAACATGAAGATGCGTCTCTTAACAGTTCGTTTACAGATCACAGCGTTTGTTAATTGTTCGACAGGTATTCAATTTTTCGAAAGAGAGCCGCTTCTGCACACAGATCTACCACAGATGCTTTCAATTTTCAAGCTGCTGCAGCGGCATCAGTAAGCGTCCGCGAATTTTGCCCCTTATAAATGAAACCCTTTAACGACAGCGCTCGAGACGATTTCCTTTTGCCTGACACTAACATATATATATATATACTAGCCAAATCGACAGAAATGAGGAACGCAATCTGAGCTAATTAACTGGATTCGAAGTCGCTAGTTTTTATGCCAGAATCGTCAGCTTTTTTTTCCAACTTTCAGTTACTAATTAGAATTACGCAGTGTAAGTCTGATTTTGTTTTGAACGAATACCAACATAAACTTATCTAATTATATGTGGAAAGCAATTCCGCCTTTGTTGTCTGCTTTGTTTGGAGACGAAACGCTTCAAGGGGCTAACGGATTAAGCAACATAGCACTCGTTCTATAGCCACCTAATAGCTAGTATAATAACAGAAACGAATTTATTTCAACACAGGGGAATATATAGAAAAGTCTTCTGCGTATAGAATTTTTTATTTTTTTTTGTATAGAAAAAAACAGTCTTTAGCGACAGCAAATACAGAGAAAACTCCAAAATATGTTCGAGAATCAATAACAGCAGTCTACTTGCACCAAACAGAAAATGGAAATGACTGCTAAAAAAAGTGTGCCGAGCTTCGTTCAATTCTAAATCACGGTCAGTCTTTCGAGATTATAAAGATCTTATAATAATATAACATTATAAATTATAATATGGCCCGATTCATTCAGTTATATATCTGACTTCTTTTCTGCAACGTCGAAGCATTACTTTACTATCCACTGAATTATCCATCAACAGTGGTGCGCAAGCAGTAAAAACAATGAAGAACATGAAGGTCCGCTCGCTCGCCTTGTACTAACCCCTGTAAGCTATTAAAACTCTTGTCCCAATATTGTTGGGCGTAAACCACACATTTATCTGTGTAGTGTCAAAATAGAAAACGATATAAATGTTGAGTCCTCCTTCAGGCCGCGTATGGTGAATTGGTCCCACGGTTAATTTTACGACTAAACCCGTGTCTTATTGAAGCTGATCTTCTCCATAAGATTGAGCCTTATGGGGAAGTCGTAGCATTGTCGTATAACTACGTTGTTTTTCGAAATCTTAATTTGCCAGCAGCAAAAGAGTAACGTGCGGGGCAAAAGAAAAAACCACTACGGAACATTACGCCTGTAGAAAAATCTAACCCCTCATGAAGCCCAAACATGAAACTTAGTAAAGGCTTTGCATAGTCATACAGTAACTGGTATCCCTAGTGCACACGCATGGGCTCCTGCTATGACGAAATGACCGACCGATCTTGCTAGCAATACGCAACTCGCGCAACGGCACGAAGATATGGCCGCAGTCCAATCAAAGGTTCTACCAAACCCCAAATATCTTTCTAAGGCTCTGGCTAGCACGTTCAAAAACGAGAAAAAGTTCACTCTGTTGGCTTATGAAGATTAGATACTAATTATATATTAACGACGTTCAAGCAATCTGCGCTTTCGTGCTGGCAGAATTGCAAGTGACTGTACATCAGATCGTATACATATACACTACCTTTGCTTACACGGGCGATTTCGGTGTACGCAATTTTACGCTTTGTGTGAATGCTGTACTCAAACGGTGTTTCAAAATCGCCAACCTGTGCGTCTCCTCTCGCTGTGCGATCAGTGCACACTTACACACAGAGACAGCTCCGTATTACAAACAATGTATAATTTGTAAAATAGTTTTTTGTTGCAAGGTTGAGCACCCTGCTTTCATGTTGGTCTGCATGAAGCATTGTTCTGCTACTAAATAGACATCGTAATAGTTTTATGATACATTAAATATAAACGAAAACTTACTTTAAAATGGAAAGATTTCACGGACCTTTTGTCTCGTCTTCTCGATCGCGGCTGCAGGGGGTGTTGATGTCGAGGTAACGTATGTATGACAACTGGCGAAGCTATTCTATTCACCGGGCTAATGACTAACAATTGTAGCTAGATGCGTCATTATAATTCAATTCATCGAACAACGTTCATAAAAAATACAGTACGTAAACTTCCACACAAAATCACAAATTAGGCGAGGACTTCTTATCGTTGTTCTTCCTATGAAACTTTTTGCCTCACGTTCTTTCTTTACAACTGTACATCTATTCGGTGGCGCGATTCACAGATAGCGCGCTTGGGAATAACGGGAGCACTAAATAATGATTATCCAACAGGTCGTTGTTGTGTAACGGCTGACGACGACACCAGTCCAGCTTTTTCCATCTAAAAGATGCTACTGGGAAGCTGAACCCACTCGAAGTGACGGACCATTGACGGCCGGTGGGCTTGTTAAAAATACTGAAGGATAGATTTATTATATCATTACCAAGCCGTCGTCTTTCGTTTTTCTCTCAGTTATCAATACCGAATCTTCCCATTGTGTTTTCTCTTTTCGGCGGACAAAGACTTCGTGCTTCCTTTTTCCGTGTGTTCACACAACTGCGTCCGAACCCAGAGCAGCCGCTGTCTACATTACAGAATTGCCTCTCCATGAAACATAATCGCTCTATGACTGAACACTCTTCTAGCACGCACAGCACAGAATACCCCTCTCACTGGGTTAAATATGTCTCTCTATAACTGGCCATGCGTCAATAGCCTCATGAAGGAACAGCTCAAAAGTTGGTCAGCCGGCAAACGACAGGGTGTGATATCTCTGGCAGCCAACGCGAAGCCTTGGAGTCACCGACGCCCGCGTAAATAACCATTCTTCCGACGTACTTGTTATATAGTTTCAATCTGTTTGGCCCTTACCATTTCATCGTATCAATGTTTGTATACATCTTTCCCGGGCTCCTCTCTGATACCGTTTTTTCGACTGGATCGATATCGTCGGTGTAAGTAACGCTTCAGTATACTGTTTTCCTTGTCATTTTGTTATCGCCTTGAGAATGGCGGCGGACACCGGCTCAATAAGGCAGCAAATTGCATAGCGCTCCTTTACGGACCGCTCCGTCTGTTAGTAACCACGATTCCTAGAAGGGGGGTGGGCCATTCGACTGCACCGAACCTTAGCAACGAAACTATGTTCCAAAGCCACACGAGGTCGTAGTCGCCAGTTAAATGTCGTCTACATTCCTACAGTGACATCGATCCATCCAAAATCGAAGCAGTTATTTTATTCACTGCAGTGTATTCAATGTTTTTTTGCCGTTCACCAAGATTGTATAATCTCAGCTGTATCGTTTCATCAAATGTACTCTGTTTCCTAGCTCAATTTCGTTACGTAGCTAATTTTGCCGCGTCGTGAACTCCTCCTCAATTCATCATCGGCGTCAACAAATTAAACAACAAGGGAACAAATATTTTACACTTTTCATTCACTACATATTACACCGTCCTGCTAATAGGGTCTCCAGAGACTCACTTTTCATACAGAGGAGCAACCCTGTCAAGGAAAGAGCTCGTGAACACTCATTGCTGGCCCACCGACTCACACACTACTGTAGTGTAACTACAGAGAGAATCCGACTAGACCAGACAGGGTGGGCAGGCGGTCGCGGTTGCCGATGGAATTACCCGCTGCTGCAACATTCAATGAGGAGGGGAGCGGCTCTGTTTCCGTCCATCAGGGAGAAACCCGGCGTACTAGCTAGAAGCCAAAGTGTCTCGTGCGTGTCGACACGGCAGCCACAGCTGATGCTCACTGCTAGGATTTACAAAAATCTGCCACCATCACCACTCAAACAACGACGACAACATGTAACAACCATGTGAAACTAAGCGCCAGGTTCAATGTAAATATTTGGTGTGCTGGTCGAGAGCAGACGAAAAACAGCGATATTGTGAATGAGTGTGCTATGTTTATATTAGGTGTTCAGAGCGTGTTTGTGTATATACACGGTATATTCGAGACAGAAAAGACCAGGCCGGAACCGTGATTAACGCCTGCTGAAAAGACTGCATGTAAGTTGTCTCATGCAGCCAACATGCTGTTACTTGGTAAGTAGTTTATATGTTAAGTAACATAATGCTCGTAAGGATGACGAGTTGGGGATGTCTGCTGTATGTTGATGCATCCAATTGAACGACGATATATAAAAAAGTAAATCTTATGAGAACAGTGGCGGCTGCCAACACTATCGGTCTATGACCCTCTCAGATGGCGCCCTCGCTACTCAAGAAGCTGTCAATGAGATCAGCCCAGTAGACACAGGAAGATGTTCTATGAAAGTTGAACATCGCTATTTGGGTTGGAATAAATCAACTTATACGAATTAAGTTATGTTTATATAAGTGCGTGCAGGTGCGTAATAAGCCTTTTAATAAATAGATTGGCTAGAATTGAAATATCCTTATTTATAACTACATTGGAAAACAAATTATTGAATCTTTTCAATGAGTTTATAGTGTGAGCGCGCATAGTAAGTGGCCTGTACTGTATAACGTAGGCCTGTACAGCAAACTGAAGTTTTAAATTTATAAGGCTCACAATAATAATCAACACTTAAACGATGCGTCGTGAGGTCCGTTGATATCTGTCGCTTTATTCAAACGGAGAATAGTGCGTGCTAGCTAGTACAAGTGAGTGGCACTCGCTTGTACATTTGTCCGAAATCTTCGAAGAGGTAGGGGAGTAACTTCTTTTAGGAGGTAAGCTTATTGAACCAATTTTTGGTTTTACAGACAGACATTTACTACGCAGGAGACGAGTGCCACTAGAAGTAATGAACGAGAGTAATTTGCCCCAGATATTGAATAGGGCGCTCTAATAGTTTACAGTTTTGTATGTGTAACACAGTGACGACGTAATTTTTTTGGAAAGTGTAAATCACGTTGAACAATTTGATGGCTGCTTTGCGAAAAACTTGGATAATGTCCATTAACGGTGGCCATCATAAAAACATTCCTATGATAGGTGATAAAAGCAATGACAAAGGAAAGTAACCAATATTGCTGATCTTGTCTCCAGCCTTTAGGCTAAGATTCGACACATTAATGATCGAGATGAACAAGTACATTTTAGATTCCGCTGCAGTATAGTCATGTTTATTTCGCAAAAATAAGCAATATTAGAATCCTAGATGTTTTAAGTAAGATCTTTGCAGCTTCCTTTTCACATATGGCACATCGTCATGGTTCTTTAAAATAAAAACTCTGTATAATCAAGCGAGCTTACGACGTGTGATGTACTTTAGAATTAAAAACGATTTAGATTTGCCCCTACCATTTGCTACTCTGTAACGGATTTGTCACACTTATCGATGACAAGCACATGAAAGATACAAACGTATTCCACTATGTTTTAAACGAATCATCCGACTGTTTAAACTAATTTATACATTTAATAAGACGAGTTGTCGAAGTGTTTTATTTCTTATTTATCAAATTTAAGCACGGTTGCAAGTTCTATCCAATATTCCTGTTCCGTTCTTGCTATATTTTTTCATTTATTCATTATCCATATAAAACTTAAAAGAATTATTTGAGGTTTTTAGTTGGAAGAAAGGTTTTCATCTATATAATTTTGAGCCTTCCATTCTAACAGTCTAGATAAATGCCAGAGAGATAAGATTTTAATTTTAATGAAATTGACCCCTCTGAAAACCAACAAATTTAGTTCTTCGGAATCTATAAGCAAGCTTCAAGTTTTATTGTATCATAAAAGGAGCTCCCAATGAGCTATTCTCATTATATATAAACTATAATTGAAATAGGTTGCATAAAAATTAAACGCGTCCGCTTTGTGCCTTATTCACTTTGACCGTACTTTTTCTCATAGTATCACAATGTTTAACAGTTACAATCTTTGAACATCGCTAGGGTATAAGTTAATAGGCGCAAATGATGCAATGTAAATTCCTTTCATGCTCTACGCGATTTCGCATGATAATAGCCTTTATTATCAATGACAATATATAATAATCGTATGTACCATTCTATGGAAGCTTATGGTAACGAAGGCATCTATTTATTTTTTCTAATGAATAGTAAGAATTAATAGTATACGTGTTCGAAGTCGCAAAGATGGGTAAGAAGGATGTGGTAAAAGTCGCGGTGGAGATGAAAGATAAGCCAACACAACTCATCGAACTGGATCAAACTAGACCCCTCGAGTGTATTATACAGGTGCGTGTTCGTGATCTTTACTATTAAAGTTCATTTACGAAAATAATTATAAAAAACAATAGGATTGTTTAATGTAGTATGCCACTTAGTCACTAAAAGTCAGGAGCGATTTATATAATAGTTAATAATTATGTAGAAGCAATACATTTCTATGAAGTCTATCTAATATCCATGCTCGCTGTGTTTATCCTAAATGTGACAATCTACAGTTTATGTATTAATAATTATCATTATCTTGGCCTTTCCTACAAATAGGAACTATGCGGAATATGGTGCTTGAACGACCCAGGGGACAGCTATGCGCTCGAGTTCTCTGAACCTGCAGAGCCCTCATACATTACCGAAAAAAATCGTGGCAATATTAAAAATGGATACTTTCTCAAGTTGACTGCCAGCCCTGCAAGAAGAACTCAGCGCATACTCGATAACTTAACTACAAATGGCAATAATTGCCCTGTTGAGGTATTACAGATGCACAGCTCCATGTGACTAGATTTACCGATAAGTTACATCCGAGTTTTATTATCTTTATATAATTAAGTATAGAAGATATTGACTTAACGGGATCTACAAATTATATCAACTTGTATAGAAAAAGCTTGGGACACTGAGTTATAGCTATATCCCCTAATATCTTCAACAGATCTTTGTGTAATATATATATATATATATATATATATATATATACATATATATCAATTATTGTGCATAGTGGCAATACGTTTGAATGCAATGTGTTATTCTAGTTAGTTAATAAATGTATATTTCTTCTTTTGCTGGCTGGTCTGCTTGTTTTAGGTTCTCAAGGAACTTCACAGATTGTCCCTAGACAAGACGTTCGCGCTAGAATTCATCAACCGTCAAGGCCACCAGACCCTTTTGCGCAGCGTACAGGATGGTGTCTACACTGGTGAACGCCTAGCGTATGTCCTGTTGAGCTTCGTGGAGCTCATGGATCATAATATTGTCTCGTGGGATGTTGTCGAACCCAAATTTATTGGACGCGTGGCTAACAACGTTAATCAAACGTCTGCCATAGATTTTCGCATCCTTCAGGTTTGTTTCACAAAATGTTTGCCATGGCTGGGAAATAAATTTGCATGATTAAAGTCGTACGCTTCTAATAGTTACAACCTATCTAAAGTAACTAAAGTAACGTGAAGTCACTTTCCAAATGTTTATAGTACAGTGGAAGATAATTCTCATGCTTAATTTTTTTATGTTTTTGTGAGCTTCTTGAATTCCTTCCACAAATCAAGTCAGTTTAACTAGAATTAACACTTGAATTATCTTGATCATCATTACGATCTGGGGCTTGTTTAGGCCTCTCTCTCGATTCTAGAATCCGTTGTTTTGAACTCGTCATCGCGCTATCATTTGGTAGATCAACAGGTGACAATACCACATCTAATAGTACACATCCAAAGCGGCAGCAGCGGTATACAACAAAGTGCAATCGCATTCATTAACGCGCTCTGCCTAAAAGCCGAGTTTTCCAAACGAAAAGCTCTGCATGCAACCCTTGCCTCGAAGCAAATACGAAAGGTAAGCTGAAATGTTCCCTAGTGAAGAAACTGAATATGTGAAAATCGGATTTTATGATCATCATTAGATTACCTATGCTAATTGTATAGTTGATGTGTTAAACTCATATGATCGCTTCAAGAAAAAAGAGTAGTATCTCCCAAGTCCCCATAAGGTACATAAAATAAGCACGGTCTATCGATATTCTGCTACCGTTTCTTCTAACCTTTATCGTGCTCCTATATTAGTTACAGTATTAATTATTTTCGGCTTTTATCTTTAGCTATTGTGTACAACTACAAAAGTAATAATTGTTTTGTCAAAACAGAACAGATCATATTCCATGAAATTAATTCATTGTTATTATGAACTATAGTATTTCTTAGCATTTTTGCGATATCATTGCTTTACGTTCCCCAGGTGATCCAAGCAAATATTCTATCGAAAGGACAGCATGTGATCAGCAAGGAAGGTCGTGAGATGGTTCATCAGCTCTATGTTCTACAAACGTTGTTGTTCAATACTCAGGACGAGCGGAAGAGGCACGACCTAGACCCAAACGACTCTGACGCCAGACTAAAATTGGTAAATATTTTATCGAAGGTTCAATGAAATAAGGCAGTCCAAAGGTTTTTAAATAATAAAATCATAAAATTTGACGGATGGTTTTTGACAAAATGATTTCCGTGTTCGGTCCACTTTTGGTAATTTGTTGCTGATCTAAACGGTCTTCTCCATTGAGGTGAGCCAAAATAGTGTTGTAAGACACACTAATTTTGTGTCGTCTTCAATATTTTGAGTCAATATGAAGAATTAAATCTTTAGTTTGAGCAGTTCGCAAATAGAACTGTTAGTTTCATTTTGCTACCATGCTTGTTTATCCTTGCAGGAGGAGCTCCGCCGAATTGCATTCGGCCCCACGGAAGGCTCCGGATCTAACAAGAGCTCAGCTGCCAAATGCTTCCGAAAGTTAGGATTTCAATCAGCATCGAATCCTATCGAAGATCTATTACCGGCACCGGGAGCGCTTGCGCTCGACAACATGGTTTACTTCGCTAAGTACCACACCGATCAGTATATAAAGTTTGTCCTTGAAAATTCAATCAGGTAAGAGTCGGTACCCGATACTGCTCTTTAATTTGAAGGTTCTCTATGGTACATTTAGCAAAAAACAGTCTGTTTCCTAAATCGCCGTTATGCATATATTTTACACATATATTTTGAGTTCGCGGGATATGTGCGTTTTCATTAGGGCTACGAATGTTCCCTGCCTATTCATGCATCAATCTTTCATATATCTTAATAGTCTATTGTTCTTGTTTGAGCAGAGGCGATGAACATGAAGTCCCATTCGCTCGCGCATCGGTGCGGCTCGTAAGACTTTTGGCCGACGACATATTACACATAGGTGATCCGCCTCGGGATCAAGGAGGCTCTTTTCATGCCATGTTCTTCTCGCACGCCCATGCGTTTGAGGAATTTTTCTGTGTCTGTATTCAGCTGCTGAACAAAACGTGGAAGGAGATGCGAGCTACAGCTGAAGATTTTGCCAAAGTGATGCAAGTGGTTCAAGATCAAATCGAACGCGCGATGGAGGCACCAGATGGCACGACACCAAGTTAGTATTAGTGACACACTTGATCAGTATTCACTTAAAATCCTTAATACAACAAAGTTTTATCCCCCAAAATGACTATAAGTGATATTCCCGAACCCGTCTGATCTATGGAGAAAACATTTGGTGAAGGACGGGCCAGCTTCATAAATAGCTGCTTCTCTATAGTGGTTTCTATTACCATCGGTAAATACTGAACGGATTCTTGTGTAGTCCGTTTTGAGCAAACGTTCCAGCGTCACTTTTGGCTGCGGAAAGCTGCACTGGACATTTACTATATGAATCGGTCTTGATTTTAATCAACGATATATATATATATATATATAATAAGATATAGGATTGAAACCGTGCTTCTTCCTATATTGTTGAACTTCACGTTACAGAACTCCAAACCAAGCAAGCCCAATGAAAGAATCTTTAGGGGAAGTTCCCGTTTTTGTTTCATATTCGGCCCAAACTAATCACATTGTATGGCTATGGCTGTGTATATTTGCCTTTTTTGTTACAGATGATTTTGAGAAATTAAAATCAAAACTAGCAACACTTCCCTACTCGGAAATAATGAATATATGGAACGAAGAAAGGAGTAACAAAGAAGAATGTGAAACTAAAGCGATTCCAATAGTGCAGCTTCGGGAGATGCTTATTCCGGAGTTGGTTAGCCTAATTCAGCAACACCGACTACAACAGCTTACAGACGGGACTTTGTTCACCAAATATGCTGCCAAAGGGCAACGCATTAAGGACAAGTTCTGGTATTGTCGACTCTCGCCAAATTTCAAAGTATTTCATTATGGCGACTGGGATGAAAAGTCTGCACCGCCAAGTGAGTAGATCCAAGCTAACACAAATCAAATTATGGATTGGATTTAACCCAATATTAATATTATGTTTTCTTTTGTCCATAAAGGTACGTCTATAAGAAGTTAGTTTTTCTTACCCACAGATATTAAAAACTTTTTTATCATTGTTGGAAAGGGTATTCTTACACCGTACCTAGGAATGTAAATCGGAGTATTCTTTTTTGGACATTATTGGAACGTCTTATTCCAGTGCGAATCAGTGCCCCTTACTTACATTGACAGGTTGTGATTGTGATTATTTCATGGGTAATACGATTAATAAGTAGTCCTGTAAGTTTCTAAGGTGAAAAATTCGTGCGTTCAATTGAGCGAGGTATATCAACAAAATTACTACCTTTGCGATGTTTGTCAGGTGTGGATGAGCTACCCCACAAATTGCTGGTCGCTGATATCGGATGCTTGAAGACCGGTCGAGATTGTCCGCACATGAAGGACTCTCGCAAAACAAAAACTGCTGCACCACTGGCCTTTTCACTTGTCCCCCAACAGACCGAACAAGAGTCGCTCAATTTCGTTGCGCCTACAGAAAAGGTGAAAATAACTTATGCCAATAATAGCTTGTTCGATATCAATATGTCTTAACAAACTATCGATTTAGGAGTACAGCGATTAAAGAACACACACGCAAATATTGCATGAGAAGAAACAGTAAATAGAGTAAGAATAATAACCCTGTCTCATTGTACATTCGTGAAGTCTTCGTGTCATAGTTATTCGTCAGTAGTTTTTTTGCTTTTGTAGGTTATCTTCCTTAAGGATTTTCTCATTTCTCTCATTAATTTATATGAAACCTTAGGCGGATTGTAAATTACTAAATAAACGTTTGAACTTGAGTTTTACAGCGTTAATTAACGCGCTGGCTAAGGACGCGTTCTAACGTGGTAAACATTTTCAATTATATTCCTTCCATGTGTCACCGTACAGCTGTTTCACTACTGGACGGACGGTATCCTCGCATTATTAGGTGAAAGCATGACCTCTCGCGAAAGTGTGCAGGACCTCGAAATGCTTCTCCACGTCGAAATGAAACTTCATCTGTTAGACACGGAGGGCGTTCAGATTCCTGACAAGCCACCGCCGCTGCCAGTAGATCCTCCCAATTATGATTTTAACGCGCCCATTATTTACCAAACCCAACCCAAGTGGCAGTTGTAGTAACTGTCGGACGCCACGTTTTCTATCACTGAGTGCTAATCACGACCAAAGGGTTGCGCCTGGGAGAATGAACAGTCGTGCTAGAACAGACGCCACAGTGAATTGTGCCGTCTTCTACTGCCGATAAAGCGAAAGCAGGCAACTTGTAAGAACCATTTGACAAAACAGGCTTCTGCCAAGAATTATATTATGATCAATTATCAAATATATAATTATTTAGATTTTGTTACTAAAAATATTTTCCAAATATAGAACAGAATAGTTATCCTGCGTTAAGTGATTTCCTAAACTATGCATTTCGTGGTGTTCACAACATAATTTAGGTTATCAATCTGTGTTCAACAGGCCGTTATGAAGGAGTAGGAAAGGAATTGACCTGATTTAGTTATTAGTTAGGTTTAAACCAATGAACAAAATCACAATACAAAACAACACAAAAATTACACTTTATGGGTGTACAAGTTCGGTGTGGTAGAACTAAGTAAAAAAGCCTTTAACATTATAAGTCTGTGTTGGCTAGTGATACCAAATTATAACAAGGCGAATACAATTTAAATAAATTTACTAGATCCATATGCAAGTAAGGTTCTTGTGAAGTGGACATTATTTGGACGCCAGACAGTAAACAATACCCATTCGTTAGATTTATTTTCCACGCGGCTTATTTCCATTGCGCGATCGAGATCAAACCATATTGTAGCTTATAACGGTGAGTTAGCTTAAGGCAACCATATTGGATGGGCGTTTACACGGTAAAGTGGTTCACATGGATGCATGGTTGCTGGCAGTTATGTATATACGATTGAGATTTTTAAGGCAATGTACTAGGTTTTTTTGTTGAGGCCTACAAAACGAACGCAGACGCAAAACTACTGCAGAGTAAATAGCTATGTAACACTATCCCAGGGTCTAAAGCTTCAAATAAGAAAAAAACACGCCAAAATCTACGAGAAATTTCAAGAATGATCGATTCTAGCGTTTTAGCTGGAGGTAAATATATTGATGCTCACCGTTCAATTTAGTTCAAACAACATGAAGAAATTACATATGTGTTTATTTTAAATTACGAAAGTTATTTCATTGATTTGCACATAGGTGTTTAGGCATTCAGTGATTTTATCAGTGAAGCAGATGCTTGTATAAAACTTTAATTATACATTAGAAAATTTTATGAAGGCCAGTCGTAATAATATCAATTTATATCATTATCTTGTCCTTATATATGAAGACACATATTTTGTTTACTGTCGAGGTTTAAGTAGACACCCAATTGATTAGATTACCTAGCTTATCGGAGGAGCTAATTCGCTTACATAGGAGCCGATGTTGACGTATAACGAAAATGGATATCTTAAAAAATATATTTAAGCTATAGTGAGCTTGACATATGCTGGGCATGTACGTCACCTTTTGTCAACAGTATTATATATTTTTATTTATAAGTAAAACAAAGAATCGCTTCGCTAAGCCAACATGCTAGTATTGCTATTATTTATTCCAACAGAAAATAAAAAATATAACACGAAAATGCGAACAACAAAAACAGTTATTTATTGCGAGACTCTCCTGCTACCTTTTGAGTATATATCTTTCATAACAGGGAACTAGCCAATTTGCAATTTAATTTGCTGATCGACTTTTGAATCAGTTGTTAGGGCACTAAACAACTGGAGTGTTGCATGGTAGATGATTTGTCTTTTAAGTATCATTACTATTTTGATAATTATATTGCAGTTTTTCCCTTGGTAGGTGTGTGCTGCACATTTACATAGATGGATGCAAGAATTTGCAAACATATTTTATTAGCTATGCGGCTGTATAGCCTATATACTGATTATACACAACAAAGTGGCCGCTTGTTGTACAACAGTACGCGAGTCGTTCCCCCTATTACAACGTTAAGGATACCTAGTAACAAAGCGTATCATTGTGAGGCCCTCTTGCCTACGACACACAACAGCATTCCAAAAAGATGGGAACTTCATAGATGTGTTGCTTAAATTTTATTAATAAAACTGCTTTCCAAGAGGCATCGATTTGTCTCTTCTATATTAACAACAATTGTTTTCCACCCTGTCATGCCTAGTGCAAGTACTTTTCTCGGCTTATTCTCCACGTTTCCCCAATGTAATACTACTGATGCATTTGGACTTAACAAATGTTATTATGATGCATTGATTACTGGTCCATTCGCTACGGTCGAGCCTTTCCCGTGGCAGTCTTAAATTGCAATGGTTTAATCTCACTCCATCCGTAAGTATGTTTTCTTTACAGCCGTTGCAGCTGTATTGAAACTGAGCGACGTTGCGAGAATTATTAAGTCGTAACTGCTAGTAAGTCCGCATGCTGACAGAAGGCGTGAGCCATAAAGAAACTAAACGTATAAATGGACAGATCACGTAAGAAGATCTCGAAACATGCTGTTAATGTTTGACCAAACTGCACTGATTTCCGTGATGCGCCCATGAATAAAAGAATACTAAAAGCAATTGACATTCGGGACCTGTTAAGCGGCACAGAATAAAAAATACACAATGAAATCGACAGAAGTTCCAAAAGGTAGAGAGGTGCAAACATGATCTGTAAAAGCAAAACGGACAAATTTTCTTATTAATGCTACTGCTGCCCGACAATATATTACTACACACAATTTATGAACCTCAAGCTGGTTCCTCCCTTACACACGACAAGATTTTGTTTTAACCTACTCTTGTTTATTAACTATACTCAACATCTGATTTCTATAGATTTTTCGAACTTGAAGTTTTGTCAAAATTTTACCAGCTAGAATATTACACCACCTTCACCATCATCGAATTTCTTTAGTCATGAATGCCACACCTGTTGTATCTTTTAGCCCACGAATGTATTCTTTTAAAAACAACGATTTTGTTAACTGACATCCCTGTTGCGCGGGGATGTTTTCCGCTACAATCAAGATACTTACCGCATAGTCTGCTGGTAAAACAGGTAACACGAATCTTGCCAGAACAGCCAAAACTGAAATGAACAAAGTCCTACGAAGATGGCAAGGATCCCACAGAACTTGATAACGTCTGCGAGCAATCTCACCGGCACTCTGTCGATCTGTTGCTGTACCACGACCCCCTATAGCCCTGTTCATATTTTGATCGGCTTCTGGAAGACCCAACCGACCCGCTAGGTTCGCTAACGTAACGAGAGGAGCCTCATCGTTATCCGTCAGATTAGAAAGTAGTTGTGCTAAAGGAGTATTTTCGAATTCTCCATCCGGTGGTAATCTGAAATTTGCACCTGTTTGAACCTGTTCCGCAGCTAGAATGTCTGCTGTTCCGTAGATATCTCCTCCAAATAGTTGTCGCTCGTCTGACGGTATGTCTGTAAAGTCCATGTTCGTGATCGGACTGTAATTTGACTGAACACGATCGACGCGATCGTTGGCTGGGGGAGAACCGATAATCAAAGTTTGTTCGATTGTTTTTCCTGGCAGTTGATAAATTCTTCCGTTATGCCCAGGACTGACTTCGGAGGTCTCAATGGTGTTAGACGACTTTCGACTAATAGCGTTCAACTGTGGGTTTAGTAGATTGTCGGCATCGGTAGATGTAACATTCGCAACAATCGCGATTGGAGGCTGTTCGGGTTGATCTGGCGCCAGAAAAGGTTTGTCATGGGAAACCCGATCTTCTAGAATTCAAGCGTACAAAAAAAGTAAGGACGTTATTCATCCTGTAAAGGTAAGCGTTTGTATACGATATGTTTGCTCTACGCATCACGCGACACAGAGCGCGTTGCGACGAACAAGACGACAGAGAACGCCCCTGGGCCATCTAAACCAATAGAATTGCTCTTGCTTTTTTGCTAAAATCCGCAAATTGAATTTAGATTATGATATCACAGCCTTAAAAGAAACACTGGATAGTATAAACTATATCCTAAGAGCACGCGGCAATTTATATAAAGTCTGTTAAGACTTTGTATTCCAAACGGTCTTCTAGTATCGATTCATTACAAGCCTTGTGAGTCTCGATTGCCGAAATGCCAGTATATACGACGATCTTTGATTTTTACATGTCCGGAAATAACCAGGTTTAATATTTAATGTTCAATGCTTGCTCTCACAGTGCTGAAATTTGCTTCCACTGTAAATCCAACAGCGAGAGTTACTCGATAACCTTAACGGAGGTGCCACAACCTAATGTAAACTAGCAAAATTTACTAACATAACAGAGCTTGTAGGCTTTGGATTTTTTGAATTAAAGGATCTTTACATTACTTAGTTGTTTAAAATAAAGCCGTTTCAATTGAACATAACTCAGTCTATAAATATCTCGTGCTACACATACCATTCACATGCCACATGTTCATCCGGTTTTAACCTAAATCGCATGTGCATACTTCATATATGCTGCTGGTAGTTTATGATAGCTCTGAATGGAGTTGTTCGGCGCGATCAGAGATGATCGAAACGCGAAGTGAAGTGTTCTAAACGACTAGTGGACACTGGCGAAACAAACTATAAGATACCCGCGATAGTTTTGTGAGACATATTGTACGATACTTCGCCGGTTCGCGTTGTTCTTCTGATCACTCACCTCCATTACTGAGTATAAGCTGGAGACGACTCTCTGAATTGGCGAGAATTCGTTGGCGGCGCAGTTCGCGCCGTCTTGCCGCTTCGTCAGCCATCGGCGTTGGTGGCAGCTTATGATTTTGCGCTTGCACCATAAACAATACAACTAAACGAATAGTAATAGTGCAGCCTTTAATATCAGTAATATAATGCTGCAATGTCAGCAGCTAACTCAATAAGTATTGACCAAATACGAGATATGGCCGTCGCCAGATCACAATTCAGGGTTCGTACCACAGAAAGAATTGTTTGAGCTTGTTTAACGGAATGATGCAGCTCCTTAATCTTTCGTTAGTTGAGTAATTTTGAATAAGAATCCATCTTGCTGCCGTCGTTTCCTTGTGTTCCGCACCGAATTAAAACATTTAATATAACATTCCCTCCTTCTGTAGCCACGATTCGATGTACACTTCACTTTAGGAACATTGCTTCACTAACAAATTAGTCGTTCTTAGCGAGATCGAAAGTGCACATCTAAGCTCGGTATGTTTCCGCTATCATCCATCAATGATAGTAATGATGTCTTTTTAAATAGATTCGGCAGCGCTACAGTCATTCACTGGGCAGACCAAGTCGTAGATGTAGCAGGCAAGCGGACATACGGTAAAATACGTTAAAAGCAGCGCAATGACAGAACGTTTTTCGGGATGGGGAGCGGCCGTCGAACTCACATCGCAGTAGAACACAATATAGACAAATGACGTCAGTCCCTTGCGCTCACTGTATTTTTGTATATATCTGCATTGCCCGCCTGCTGTCTATTGTGTCTCAGTTACGGTGTCTAAAAATAGCCTGTTTGTATATACCTGTTCACTTGTTCAACTGTATGTGCGTGTCTATGTCCGTCGGCTATAGTAAGGATTCACAGCAAAAATCGCACAGAGACTAAATGAGCCATTTGATGGCCATCGAGCTGCTAGACGTACTTCCTAATGTTTATTTTCAGCTGATGTTGAGCAGACGCTTGGCACGTTGCATCTGTGTTTGTCCCCGCTTGATGAAAGTCTGCATCTACCCTTCCATCGAGTAAGAGATTTAGTCTGCGGAGTGAGAGTACTATGGAACAAAAATACATATATACTTCTCTTTGGGTGGGGCAAATGCTGCAACCAACGTCCCGGAGGCGGGGAATTCGTGTTTTATTATCGGGTTTCACTTGTGGATATGCTTAGTTAATCACTTTAGTTTTTAGTTGCTTAGTCGTATAGCATGTTAGGCTAATGATATAACGTGGGCTATTATTTAATGCTGTGAAATGATGAGTTTTTATGTATTACAATCAACAATCGTTTTTTTTTATTACATAGGTAACACACCCAAGTGCTACATATTATCAAAGATAAAATTAGTGCGTGCCAATATTTACTCTTAATTAAATCCACTTGAGATTAGAATATTCATACAATAGATACTTTTCATGCTGAAACAACATCAATTTCTTTCGGTATGGACAACATTTAGTTCTCACGCAGAGTCAGCAACGCTTTAGGTCAACAACGCTTTAAGATACGAGGTGGAAAGTGTTTCTGCGGTTATGCTACCTGAGATACTTTTCTCTTTTACACAAGTGAGATTTTTCATTTAATTTCTATATGGTCTCATTTTGCACTTACGCACAATAGTTGGCTGGGGTTCACATGGTTATACACGTACACACACACACACATATATATATATATATATATAATATATGTGTGTGTATAATAATAAAACTCACTTATTGTCGAAGAACACTGTAGATAAGAAGTGCTTTTAACTATTAACCCTCAGTTGATTTTTTAGTAGAGGCTTCAAAGTAAACATTTGCTAAGGCGTCGGTTTTAATTTAAAATTAGTTCATTATTTTCTTTAAAACAGTAAAGCATCATGTTCCCAACATGATAACTTGTTTTTATCCTACTTACTGTATAACAGCTTCAGGGAGGTCGCTATCCAACTACTAGTATACAATCGCCGTAGATTTTGGTTGACTTTTGCGTACTGTTATTTTTTTAATTTACCACATTTCGAGAACACATTTCAGTTGATACTACATTAGAAAAGTTTTCTTTGAATCTACCATGGTCCCTTTAGTTATAAAATTATTTTGGTGTAACAGCACGTGCTTTAAAGCTCGACTTTCGGCATGGTCGCCCCATCAACGCACTCTGATCAGATAGAGTTCTCTTTTTTCGATGCAGAATTGAATAACTTAGTGCAATTTTGTTACATTAGCTATGTACATAAAAAAAATCAATCTCACTGTTTACGAACCCCAACTATTCAGTTCGCGCTTTCTGATTTTCGTCCTTAGAGGCCGATTTACCATTAGCTGTCGAGTCACGTAGCTTTCATTTTGTTGAGCTGTGTGTGCTTTATATTGACTTTGCTGAGGAAGTATCGTCGGTTGCCATGTAAGTTGTGTACAGGGAATTACTTTCTGTTTTCCGTCCCTTGGAATCTTCACGAAGTCCTCCGAAAACAAGTATTTCGTACGGAGTTGCTAGGAGAGTGTATCCAGTGAGAACGCCACGAATCGCACAGGCACGGCTTGGCCTTAGCCATGTCAGTTGCCTATGATCAACCGCTTGGCTAAGATCAAGCATATGGAGGCTTGAAAATTTCTTGCGGCCATCTCTGTGACGGCAACAACGGTTTCCAACCTGACAGGAAGCATTTTCCGCTGGTGCCAGGCATACTGCAAGCCTGCCCATTCTAACGAGTTTTGATAAATGTTCAGCTTTTTTTGGCGCATGTTCCTCGTTGAACACCGAAAGCCGGGTCCATTTAAAGAAAACACCCATCTCCAGAAGCCAGGCTTCTTCTCCATGCCAGGTCGCCCCAATGTAAACAAGTTGATTTTCCGAGATCTTAATCTGGCACAGTGTTTCGAGTTCAATCGGTTGATCTCGGCAGATAGCAGTTTCCGAAGTCCATGTCAAAGACTCAAGGTCGAGGCAATGGATATCAGACATACCCGACGATGACTTCTTCGGATTGTAGTGGACGAGAACTGCCTGGGTCCCCATTACTGTAGGATTTGTGAGGAATCTGCACGGTGGTTTCGCTTTCTCGGTGATGCATGTCACCTGGTTTTTCTCTGTATCATAAAGCAACACGGAGCTGTCTGATTTGTCTTGATCCTGATCACTTTCATGGTCCCAACTAGGTCCAAGAAAGACAACAATTTTGTTTTCGAACTTGAAGAGCGCCTTCGCGTAAAGCTCCTGGGGCGCGAACGACAGTTTTGTCCATTTGCGCTCGACGAGGTCAAAGCTCCAGAAAATTTGATTTGATACGATGAACATTCGTTGGCCACAGATTGCTCCTCGATGATGCGCACAGCTCGGTGGGACAAGTTGCTCTGAAAATCGCCTATATTTCCAAAAATTGATGCGATCATTGCGAAATGAAACCTCGAAATTGCGACTTCTGTACTTGATTATATTACGGGTAGCTTGGCAGAACTTTTTAGAAACATAAATTGTATGAGGATAGTCCTCATAAGGATTCAAGTAGTAAAGAATTTTCTCAATAATTTCCAGCGGCAGCTTATCCATGGCTTATCCACTAAATACAGATTTTTGCACAAACTACTCAGTTATTTGTGTTTCGTGCTTTGGAGAGAAGAGACTTTCTTTTTCGCACCAATGCCTTCACTTTGTGTAGCCTACATACACAAAAAATTCACACAGCAGTGTGGCACTGGTTAAGCTCTAGCGCCTGATTATCTTGCCACAGGTGCTTCGCTACGGTAGAGTTCAATTCGATGTTAGAATGTTCTCTATTCTTGTCGAAGACCGTACGTTCACGTCAAGTATACGAACGACCTGTGTTTCGAGCGAAGCATAGTGAGCATCGAGTGACGCTATGTCGATATGAACATTGAACTGGAACAACGACGACGACGCAGCCTTATTGGATTTTTTTCTACTCCAACATAGCTGGCACAGCCAGTGTAGTTGTAGCCACTTCGATGTGTACGAATTTTATCTCCGACTGGTCCGATTCTCACTGTGGCCGATGGCCCAATAGCGATGACTGGAGTCACCGAGTCGGCCAAAATGTACGTGGGCTGTGGCCTGACCCTTGCCAGCAGCTAGCTTGCTATTCAGAAGACAGTAAACGGTCAAGTATAATAAGACGACTGAAGTGAACTGAATTCTCAATGTATCAGCAGCTTTGTCAATCGGATGTTCGCATCTGTGGTGAGGTCGAATCAGACCTATGTTACACTAACTTCAGTATAGCATGCAACAAAGTAGTATTAGCGGCTGAGAAGTCTCTTTGCTAGTAAGCAACGATAAACTGCCAATATAGTAGTCTCGTCCAGATTTTCAGTTCACGTGTGAGAGGGGGCACTTAGCATGTGGACGTGGCAAACGAGCCGAAGCGATTCCCTTATGAGAGATGCGATAAACGTGAAGTCCAATTTTAGTGACCGCGTTATTTAGAAAATCGAAAATGTTACTACTGATAAACACATTTTTCTCCTCGAATCGTCGATATAATGTTCCTTACCACACTATCTAGCAGTATTTTGAACTAGTCTAATACAATGATCAACGTAGAATTGTTCCGGCCCTGTCTGGGATGACTTATCGCTTTCTTGATTATTAATTAGCCGTTGAAGATAAAGGTTTCGGTCGTTTTGAAAGAAAGCCAGCCAGCATGGAATTTCATCTGTTCGATACTAGCGTTGCGGTACATATGTTCCTAGCATGTTCAGTTATGTACTAGTAATATTTGAGAGCTGTAGAGATAATCTAAATTCAAGGTATAATGAAAAAACCTGTTCCTATAAATTATTATGTATTAACTTCAGTATCCAAACGCAGTCAAGAACTGTGCTAACCTGTAAGAATGGTATTGTAGCCAGATATTGTGTCATATCTCTCTGCAAGATTTCACGAGGTAAGTCTAGCGGACATTATTGACAGGTGCTCGTGAATTGCTGAAAGCCTCGTCGAAGGCATTTTTCAAGGGTTCTTGCATTTACAAGCTAAATAGCATCGCTAGGATGAAGCGTCATCAATTTAATAGATAGATTAACGAAAAGCTGTCCTCCCGTTACTCGCAAAGTTAAAACACTTCTCACTGAACACTAACGATTTAAAAGTAAAAATCAAAATTTTAAAAAAATCAAAAAGAATACCAAACTCGTTCCTTACTGGTTTTTGTAAACATCGCACTCAAAAAAATAATGGATTATTTAACTCAGATGCGAGTATACTTATCCTTACGTGCATCACTATAAGCATATCTCTTTAGTCCTGAAAAACGCCAATAATTTTACAGATTCGATGCCCTGTAAATTGTCCGTTAAGATCAACTCAGTGTTATAAAACTAGATGCTAATTGATGGGGTCTTGCTATTTGCGAGTCGTGTCGGCATGCACCCTTTCTGCTATGCCCTTTAGCCGCTGTGTGCCGCAGATCCCCATGGGAGTACCTATCGGCAACTGGGTACGAAATGCCCCAATCTTATGAGGCTTCTTTATAATTCGTCTATTTGTCTTGAGGGCGACGTTAAGGAAAGGGGTAGGCAAAGTACCAAAAAATACTTGAAATGCATTGAATTTCAGGCCATACATGGTCAAGTAAGTGTTTTTCAAGCTTTAGTAGTTGGCTTGAAACCAGAAAAACAGGCCGGAAAAACTACTGTATATGCTTCTAGAGAAATAAAAAGAGCACATGTTTCACAAGAAATCTATAAGGCTTTAAGTCTGTTGCTTTTTAAGATTTAACTTTCGTATGTGAGTGCAATTTTTTCGTAGTAAAGCTATTTTGATATGTTTTGAAAAAATGAGTGGTACCTTAATCCTGAATAGACCCTTGATTACTTTTTTGGCAAGCAACGAGACGCGTGCATATCTCATCGTAAAATGATTGAAAAGCTGTACATAGGCTGACTGAGAAGTGTCTAGTTTATCACAGAAAAAAGTACCCTTTGTGGCAAAAACCGTTTTATTTTCTCTCTGTGCTCCCAGCGACGCCCCCATCTCTTTAATTTATTGTCCAAATAGTAGTTAAGACGTGGTTGGTTTGTAAGGAACACGTTTGACGACAATCGCTGTTCTCCAAGCGAAGCAGAACAGAAGAAAGTCGCTGGTGGCCATATCTGGTGAATACGGCGGATGAACAACCAACCCACCCAAACCCCGATTCGTGGATTTTTTTCGTGGCAATTACTGCTGCGGACAAACGCGACGCTCAATACGCAGGTAGATTGCTAATGCTTAAACCTTCAGTTAATACATGACAGACATGAGATGTTTACTGCCGCCGCTATCTCTTTAGCCTTGTTCAGAAACTTTTGCTATTTTGTTGCAGTTTTTGGTCGTTCCACATACGCATCATTAAGCATGCTCGTTAAGCCAGGTCTAAATTTAGCTGCCTGCATTTCTCGTGCCCATCCCAGTTCAGTTCACATAGGCGCGTTAATTTTCAAAAAGGGGGGCTCGGCATATAATTTTTCTATGTTTACAGGTATATCGAGTGATACAAACAGCTATTAAACAACCACTGAGCATCCAACGTGACTGAAATTTTTATAAATATTTCTTAATGAATGCACAGTTATACTACGGAAATATTTTCGACGAGTAAGACCATCTTTTCGTTGAGGCTAGAAACTTTTCAGACTACGTTGCTGTAAATTAAAGGCGCGAGAAAGGGAAATGGAATAGAGTAGTTTATACAATAAGTAGCGAAGTACAGGTTGTGTTCGAAGTTGAACATTTAGTTTTTTTCCAAAAACTATGGCTAAAATACCAGTAAGTGAATACAACCTAGTGATTTATAGATTAATTAAAATGGTTATTGGATTTTATGTGAGAGAAATGCTTACTAATAACAGATATTAACAGGTATTATTGTTTATTTTCGCATTAAAAAATTAAGTCGAAGGTACACCTAAAAGTTCTTTCTAGGGCGATTCCGGCACGTTCAGTGAAGCTCAAGAAGCTTCACTATCATTCAGAAAAAGACATCAAAAATACATTCGGAGATACATTGAACTTTTGAACTTATGTCAAGTAGCGATCTCTTATAACGACTTACCTTTTTTGCCACTGCGTGCAACAGAGTCCTTTAATGTAGATTTTTCAATTGTCCGAAAAAAGGAACAGCATCTAAATACGTCGATAACGATACGTTTAAAAATAAAATACGTATCATCATATACGCCTAGTTTGCTTGTTTCTAACTTTATTTCTTGGTTTTTTCGCACTGGTTGTGTAGTATATTATGTGGAACCAGTGACCTCTAGCTTAATCCCAACTACATAATAAACAGCAGCTACAAAAAACGACACCTGAGTCTAATATAATTATGGAAGAGTATAAATCTGGTAAATGAAAAAGCAAACGATATGAGTATTAGTTTACAAAAAAAAAAAAAACCAGCGACCTTTCTAACACTCTAGTGTTAGCTCCGCATTACGTGAGCATTCGTACGCCCAACCCATTATGTGAGAACACTCATATTTTGTTATGTTTATTTTTCTGTGTTCTAGAATTAGATAGGCTTACCCAACGAGTGCTCGTTTACCATTTCGGTAGCGTTCTGGACGATGTGTGTATGTTATAATAAAAGATTCAACTGAATAAGTACAGTACAATTCGTGTTGTTTATGGGGATGTTGCCCGAACTTTGGTGCTTTCTACATGTATGCACACTTTGTTTGATTCTAACTTAAACAGCCTTTTAGGTTCATACAATTTGATACTGATAAAGATATTTACGCCAGAAGTGCGTAAGGCCAACCAACCCTGCGCCGAACTTCTACTTATTCAAGTATGGTTATCTCTTAATACGCTTAAGTTTCATTAATACAGAGCCTTCATACCCTCATCTATAATTCTATGTCTATGTAAGTAAATTTGTATCAGTTAATTATATTTAATAGCAAAATTATAGCAAGAATCATGTAGATAGCAGGCGTTGCTTCTCGTTTTAAAAGGATATCTAAGCCTAAAAAAAAAAATCGCTACGACTCTAGCTAGAGTTTAATGTTTCCCACGCCAATTTCTTGTGAATTTTTTCTTTACAGAACTATAGTTTATTTCCCTGATCTCTTGAATATCCTTGAATTTTAGATCGCAACATGATTATATTCCCATATATATAACACTAATATTAAAATGGAAAGTAACAAAGAGTAGACAAAATCTGTAGTGCAGCATATAGCCATGACCATCATAGAATTAATACGAATCTTACCACAATTTGTCCTTTAATTACTCATAAAACTTTTAATTTTCCAACGAACTCGTTCACCTATTGCTTGTCTTGCTGCAGCACGAAAAAATCGATTGATGGTAGCCATTTACCCTCATAAAGTTATGCGCATTTACTGGTGAGGACAGCTTTACTAGTATCCTACTACGTCCTGTTGGCCCGGTTTCGTTGTCTATAAAATGAAGGCATTCTTAAAACAAGCAATGATATCCCAAAGTTACATAAGATTTGTCTTCTTCTGATCGCAGTTGATCATTTCATATAAATGGACCATATGCACGGATATATAACTAAGATTTAAATGGCTATATGCTTTGTTTTGCACATAATGCGAAATCAGGGCGAGTGCTTCGAATCAACAATTAAGGATTTCGCCAAGTCTGATCATATTCATATGGTAGAGGTCGTCATCACCGACTACCCCGTGACATGCATATGTCGCATATTGAAGTCCTTCAAGTGACTGAATATGACCGGACATGTGGCACGGGCATTCAAACATACGCACGTATATATATATATATAGATCGATTCTCGTGGCTGTGCGTCTATGACGGCCAAATACGTAAAAGACATTTAAGCAGTATCAGCAACGAGTTATTGGCTCATTGCCGCAGCAATAATACTAGCACTAATAATGATCAGAATAGTGACCATCATCATGATATGGGCCCACTCCTGTGAAGGAATAGTTGGGCGAAACGTTACCATCGAGCTGAACAACATACGTTACCATAGAATAATAAAGAAGACGTGTGATCATCTAATCCATCCTCTTACTGCCACCCTTCCAGGCAAATTGCCCATTAATCTGTGGCTTTTCAACTCGCTGTTCCAAAGTATAACTTGCTAGCCACACACGTTGTTATAATTTCTTTACAAGGCCAAAAAAGTCGTTTCTAGCTGGAAACATACCAGCCTTCCCAGCCACGTTCGTACAGATAACGCATGCAGCTACTCGGGGCTTCTGAAGTTGATCTGCAGGATCATCTTACCATACGATGATGTCATGACATCCCCCCGTCTCGGCGAAATTACATAGTAAATGTCAACGGGAATTCGGCAAAATCACTTATGAACGTAAATAGATGAAAATAATAACGCTATTACACTGTCAGATAGCTTTTTGTTCTTGATTAGTTGAGTAACAATATTTATTTTTACAATATGTGTGAGCTGATCGAGAGCAGTTTCTAACAGCAAACTGAGAATAGGCTTAAAGCCTTTAACCTTAAAGCCTTAAAGCTTTTAACCGCTCTGGATGCATCTTGCACTTACGCAAACTTGGCAGTGAGCCCTCACGTTTGTATCGGTGTATGAATTATCAGATTATCTTATGAATAGTTCATAAATTTAGGAGGAAGAAGTATTATGTAAACAAAAACACTGTTTAATATTTGTTTTAATGCCTAACTCTAAAAAACAAGTCAGTTGGGTGCGAATCCGTTGATGGTGAATGGTTTGAAGATTTCCTTAAATAATATCTTACCTATGTCCCTGACATACGCTTAGACATCATTGTATTGTGTTTTCCCGTGTCAGCTCCTTAAGATCAAACCGGACGAAATATAGTGCTCAGACTTGTCAGACACAAATCATCCGGGACATCTGTTTCTCTGCCCAGTTCAATATTTTACCTAGGAAAACATGCAAAATCACCAGACAACGTCTAAACAAATCGAGATCAC
Source organism: Varroa jacobsoni (assembly GCF_002532875.2). NCBI lineage: Eukaryota > Metazoa > Arthropoda > Arachnida > Mesostigmata > Varroidae > Varroa > Varroa jacobsoni. The sequence goes on from NW_019213701.1 coordinate 100,560, forward strand.
TCAAACATCTCTATCTAGCTGTTCAGCGATAACAACAGTAGCGTTATCCTGACGCGCCGGCCGTGCATAGTACGGTATACCAGCACGAAGTGTGACTCGTAGAATATTACGCGTGCGAATGCTGAGATACGGCAAGTCTGTTATTTATATCGCGCCACATTTGAACAGTCACCTCAAAGAACACTTTTAGAAACCGAAAAATTATTCGAAACCATCTCGCCGTAGGACTTGGCAACTGACCTGACTATTTTATTATGGGCTTGTTTGAGTCTATTATTTTATTGGGCACCGGCTGCTGAGGTTGAGCAATGATGTATGCTGATATTCGAAGAACAAATAGTTTGCTCAGTCAGTTAATCTCCGTTTTGGTACTTTGCCCTCTTAGAGGCAACTCAAAAGCAAAAAGTAAATTGGCCGCAGTTGAGACAGACGTTGTGGTTGGTACAAAGCCTCTAACAGTAGCAACACTTGACGCTGAGATTGTTGAGTACAATGACGACTATTACGTATAGTTATAAACGAACAAAGCTGTGTCGTATGGCTGTTGTCACTTGTACATCAGCCGGGGGTTAGAAAACTTGCAGCTCCTGAAGAGCTTTCGGTTGAATTTACAAACCTCGTTTGATTTTTACCGTTTTCGCATTAGGCTTAGAAGTATTCAAGTAGTAGTTATTGAGTAGGGTCCTTAAAGTATACACGAATTAAGCGTACTGATGCTTATCATACACCAAGTGACAGCAAGAAATGTGACTCAGTGTATTAATTCATTCAATATGACAGCAATTAAGCGATATTTTTAAATAGATTTTGAGCTGATAGCTATACTTTTGAGATGAGTTTAAAAACGATTATTTTTATATTAATTACATTACTTAGAATGAATGTAAACTTATCTAAGAAAACGTACGTTCATCTGTCCCTCTTCGTAAATTACTTTTGTGATTCTTTTCTCTGAAATTCGGTATCAGTGAAAAACACCTTTTTTTTTTTTTTGGAAAATATTAAAAGGCTTTATTTTAAATAAAGGACGCTCAAGCTCTAGTTTTAATAGATTTTAGGATACTTGACAAAATCACATATTCGGACATTAAAATCACTCAAAATACTTGAGGATACCTCTTAGTTGGCTAGTAGTCTTTTTGGGCTAAATTATTTATTCGTGGTAGATATTTCGACAGAATAACGTTGGGTTAGAAGTGTTTGAACAGCGCGGTCGGTGCCCGGGGTTTTTTATGTATGTTTTTTTAAAATAAATCAACCGTGCTTTTGCCTAAGCCATTTCAGCTTCTGACGAAAAGAATCAAAGTCACCGCTCACTAGTTGATATTCATGACATGCAACTATTGCAAGCGTGCAGGTATTTGAGTTGCTTCTGATAGAAGTCCTACATTGCGATTTTACAAGAAATAACTTGCATATCGAAAACGATTTATACAGTAAGCACAAAATTATGTGGCACAATAGGAGGCTACCGAACTTTCATGTTGTCCAATACCTAAAAGAATTTTTTTTTTTTTTTTTAATAAATTTCTGACCAAAAATAACATAGGCTTCTTTAACATTAAAAAAAACCTTTGCGGAAACTTTAATATCTGGCTAAAGGCACAAGCTTTTTTTCGAGCATCGTCAGCAACAAAAAATTATGGCAGTTGCTTACACTAATCATTGTTGTACTTTTCTACAAACTACAGATAATATGTAAAACTAGAAAAAAAATACATTTAATTTGATCCGATTTGTGCCATCCCTGAACTGTGAAGGTTACATCCGCCTGTTTTAATAATTTTCTAAATTTAGCTGTGCTCCAAATGAGGAACAGACGAGCCTTAGTATAACTGGTGTAACTTCTCTAAGGACATATATGGACGTTTTGCCCCGATTGAATCGACCTATAAAAAGTCACAGGGTGTCAGACGAAGAAACTGCTCGAACGAAATGAGGACCAGCCATCGCGCTTCGATTATAAAAAAGCAGTTAGTTGGTAGGCACAAATGATTTTTCCTGCAAAAGCATTAACAGTTGGAGCTAAAAGCAGCTTGATTCAAAGAAGCGGCCAACTGTTCAAGTCAGCTGATCTGAGAGTATCTGAATAGCCCGAAGGAATTTTTACTTGTTAGATCAATCAATTTCCATGCATCTTTGTCAATATACAGATGCATGGAAAATGTTCGAATAGCAGCACCGGTTGTCTGGAACTATTTACATTATGAGCCGTTAGCCTCAATTCATTTTTATGATGCTCACATGCGTATCCTTCGAAGTTCGCCTTCTATAGTAAACGTGGTTACAGGGATGTGTCCTTTGAACCTAGCTCCCAGTTAATTTTGAATATGGAAGCTCGAACACATCGTGACGAGAGGAGCAGCCACGAGACTGTTGAAAGCATTGACCCAGGAAAACTCTTCACCTTGCTCGGGGCGCCTTTGATGCTCGTTTTATTCTTTTTCGAAACAGAATCGTCAGTGATTGTGAGAGATATGCAAGCGTTTATATTGTCCCTCACCGAGCTACAGGACGATCCCTGTTATTCTTAAATAACTGCCACCGACACCGCTAACGGCGAAGATACAGGTGCACTACGATAGAATCCCCATGTCATAAAGATGCGATGTGTGTGATGTTAGTGATATGATTATTATCATCAAATCTGCCAACGATTTATACACTCTAACTGAACAGTGAGCCAATCACGTATTTGCGAGATCATTTGGTGCTTCCTGAAACCTTTAGAAAGATATTTTTAATAGGATTAAATATTCTATCTCCTTTGCGTCGCGTCAACGACCTCCACCAGCCACGGGCCAGTCCGTTGACTGCTACAACAAGTTACAACAATGTCGATTTGTTACTGCTGTTACCACTCGTAATAGTGGGCTGTGCCGTATAATGTCACTTTTGGTCTATTTCCGTTTGTATGTAGCGAATGCAAGTACAGACGTACCCTATAAAGGTATACATGACCACTTGTCAGATATGTGACAAGCCTACTTGACTGCTCGTCAGTCAGAGTCGTAGGTAAGAAAGCCATTCCTACTGTAGCTTATCTAATTCTTAGCGTAAATAGTGTGTTATAAGTTGAGCTGTCGACTCATAGATAAAAGGCGCTCAAGGCCAATAGAAAAAAACTGAGCCGTACTACACTATGTGAGCGTATCATAAAGCGACTAAGTTTTCAACATGTCTCCTAATATTTTTTTGTTATGTAGAATCGAAGAGCCAACTGCCACTAATTCAAGTTACGCGCCAATTTGTTGCTTTTTGCTATTGTAGCTATTGTTAATTGTTTGTCAGTTATAGATATTACTTATGAATAGATCAATATCACTAAACTGTTGGTCAGCCTGAAAATGTCGTCCTGATGCTGACGTGCAGGGCGGGTGAGCTTCGTCCTAGAACTGAGCCTCGTCGCAAGAGGTCACTACCTTTGAGGAGCTTCGTACGCACACCAGAGGTCTCTGGTCTCGCATTGTGCCCTTTCAAACGTTTTCAGCCTAAAGGGCTTTTTATGTTCACAACAGAGATTCGAATCGAGATTAAGAGCTTGCAGAGTCATTATGCATTTTTTAGGGACAAGGTACGCGACAATCAACTCATTTCATTGCGCTCACTAAACATGCAACTGTGACATAAAATCTACGCGCATTTAACTGACGGCACTAATTGAAGCTGGACGTATCAAAGTCCAACTAGAGTATTCTGACCGCTTAACGATTTGTCTAGCTACTTTTGTGCGATTCCGTCACACAACTTAAGTGGCCCTGTATCTTTTTAAAAAAATGTAATTTTTTATTTAATAGTAATTTCTCATTCAGATTCGGATAGGATGAAGGCGTCCATGAAACGAACAGTGTTCAATACGTAAAATACACTAGTTGTATTCAGTTAACGCGGATCGTTTCATCTGGAGAGGGACTGACTGGAGAGGCTGGTCCTCGGGTATCTACGGGTGAAGACTATGGGAGAAAATCATGCGACAGAGACGCTACAGTAGTACGGCTAAGTAGCTAAAATCTCCTGTAAGAAACTTAAATTAAAGCTCACCTAAAGATTTAGCTGCTTCTTTTCTGACACCCAAATCTCCAGAATAAGCCAAGAAATTGCTCACCTAGCTAAGTAAAACTTCAATGCGGTTTTATGCTGTTTTGGGATGAAATCTTATTGTTAGATAAAATCGTCCTAGTGAAAACAATGTAGTATGTAGAAATCTGGGCCGATGCCTAGCGGCGTGGCTGGCTCTAAATTGTAAGGTCTCACCATACTATATATACACATATATATATATATATAATTTAATCGAACGTGTGTTAGGGTTAGATTATCAATAGCGGTAAGTACGACCTAAAGCATACGTTGTCCAATGAAGGGAAGTGTTGTTAAAGTTAGATGATGAACAGATGACAGAGTTTATCGCTCCTGGTTTACAGCATACACACGTATAATAGTAACTCATATGAGAAGTATAATTAAATACGCCTTGTTACTTTATTTGGAGAGTATTCAAGTTCATCTTCTACATAGGCTTCAACTGAGGGTGTGTAAGGGCCTTTTCACACTATATTTAATTAAGATATATATATATATATATATATATATATATATATGTATATATTAATTTTATAGTATCTCTTATCAATACCATACCTAGCCCCTTGCATATGGTTGTCCATTTTATAGTCCATCCCCATTAATGTACTAGCAAGTGTCTATTCAGTTCAGTGTGTAGATACAACATAAATACTGTACATTTTTTGTTCGATTTTTAATAACAAACCACATTTATTTACGGATATCTATGTAAATATTCAAGTCACAATGTTAGGGTAAATAGAATTGCTCTCTAGGAGATAAACCATTCGTTTTTATTTGTCGTTGCTAGGTGACGTGTTTTTTTCTCTGTTATCCTTACAACAAACAACGAATTTAGAAGGGTACGTGATTCATAGACGATAAAATAATTAAACTTGCCTATTACTCACAGTCACAACTTCGAACCATTTTAAGTGCTTATGGTAACTTTGGCAATGTTTTGGTACAATCTGCACGACGATTTCAATATCGATGGTTAGCTGCCTTTGTTCTGCAATATAGAGTTCATGTTCGGACTTTTCTAGCTAGGTTTTGAAGCGGAACCCGAGTGACAGCAGTGCTAATAAGGTTATAAGACTTGCAAAGCCTTCTGAAGGTGTCGGAGGTATCAGTTCGCTTTTAGCTTGCAGAAATGCAAAGATCAGAAAGATGACTGTAGGGTACAGAGAGCCTACGGCGATAATCGATTATCAAAAATAATCCAAGGGTATCGAATAGGATTATGCAACTGAGCACAGCTGACTTTATACCATGAATTTCGTCGTTCTTCACGACTTCCCGTAGCTCATCTTGATTTGAAGCTACGGACGCTTGTTTGTTTCGAAGCAAATAATTACTGTAACAACAGCGTTCAAAGTTATTACTGTTCATTTCACTAGCCCATATCCTTCCTTTGAATCTGATCGGCTGAAATCCTAATTCAACCCCTTGATCCTTAAGTTATTTATTGAGTTAGCTCGATTCAGCCATTTTGAAAGTAGCACGCAGTTGCAAAGTAAAGAATTTGTTCGCCTACCGACGGACCACTGTGACCGCATGGACGAATCGTTGCTCAGTCCTGATTTTAGGTTAGGTACTTGTGGTGTATGGTTAAGTAAATTGTACTATAGCTGCAGCACAGAAAAATAGCGATTGGCTTGGACACTGCAATGCTTTTTAAGTGATATTGGCTTGCGATTCTTTCAACCTAAAAAAAAAATAGACTTACCCTTTCAAGGATATCCACCTTTTATCAGAATTCCCCTCTCCAGCTCGATAGGTGCCAAACGTTTATACTAGCCAGCCCTTGATACAACGAACAGGATCAGTTTTTGGTAGTTTGTATTGCTATATGTATTGACAACATTTTTGTTTCTGTAATTGTTACTGCTGCTTCTGTGCCTAGAATAGAGTCGTATAGGAAGACAGGTAACTGGTGGCAACTTGCGTTTAGACTTTAGACTACTCCACAGCATTAGTCATGCCTCTTGAGCATCATCGATACAGAATGAGAAGTTGATCATGACTGAGCAGCACGCGGCAAATTCTTTCTCGGTTTTCTTTTCGTTACTTTTTACCGTCTTCCTGCTCGAAAAAACGCCACTTTTTCCAGCGTTACTCTCCAACAAGTGTGGCTGCTACAACTATAGCTACATACAAACGCTGCGTAAGGATAAGGCGTGCGAAACGTGGCAACAGTAATTGGGCTGGACGGAGTAACGATGATACCGACGGTTTCTTACTGACTGCTTCTCGACAAAAGCGACTAACCACTATTCCCATCAGCTGCTGCAGGCCGCCACGGATGCTACTACTGCTCCAGCCAGCTATGCAGTAGAACCCTGTTACAGCGGCAGCCTTTGGCCCCCGCAGACTTTTCTACCGATTTGGTTTCAACGACCAACTAGTCTGCCGCGTTTCCAGCGCGTGGACTCAACATACTGTCTGTTTGCATACTGTTTGCCTGATCGAGAAGCCAAGCACGCGTTCGAAACAATCGTAGCCTCCAGAGGTAGAGTAAAGTAATGACAAGCGCGACACCAGGCTTGTAGAACCTTTTTTGAGAGACAGGTCGAAGCAGATATGGAAGACTACCACCATTTATGAAAGAGTCGTGCTATCGCAACGGGCGAATTTTTTTTACCGCTCGACAAGGCAACGGAAAATATCGCGTCCTATTCAATAGATCAAGCGACAGTCACACAGTTGGACATGTTATTGCCGCACAGCTTTGTAAGGTCTAAAGAAGAGAAGAGGTAGGCCCTGCGTGTATGCGGACTGCAAACCGAAACGAACGAAGAATCCTGTGACAGATAGGGCATTTCACTGCCATGCCTCTCCACCGTTAGTCAATGCTTTACAGATGCGGGGGGGGGGGGTCAAAGGACTTAAGGGCGGAAACCTAACGATTTGATGCGCTCGTCACTGTGCTGTTAATCGGAAACAGAAATCCAGATGATATAATCGGATATTCCATAACTGCCTTCCTCTGCTCGAGACAAATAGAATTCGAAGGCGCGTAAAATTCATTGACAACCCAGGCAATAGAGAACGACATCAACCCTTAACAGATGTGGGCGCTTAGACACATCTGTGGAACGCCCCTTCGCAGCTAATCTCTGAAGGAGACAACAACATCCGGCTATTGTTTACGTAATTTATATTTGAACACGACCTTTAATCGGCGTGTTGGAAAAGGAAAGGACGTACAACAAATTACAGTTTACTAGTCATTACTTCGAATGGGTAGTAAGAAATCTAGTATTTTTTCTTATATAGGCGGGCTCAATATTCGATCAGATTGGAAATTAACCTGTAAAAGGACTTCCTAGTGGCTTCAGTAATAACAAGGCAAATTCTGCCAAGATGAACCCGCTTTGCAGAATAGCTTCTACTAACAGCGTACTTAAAGCGATCGAGGCCGATTTTTCATCTTAAAATATACCGAGTTTAAGTAAATCAAGGCTTCAATGCACACACATTGCATGCACGCCCGTGCATGTTATCTGGCGTTCTATAGTAGATGATTACTGTTATGCATGCATGAGGTCATTAGAAGTACTATTGAAAAGTCGCTTAAGCATTTGAGATTATAAAGGAGTGTAGTTCAATTTACTAATAGTTTACGAACTTAACTTAATAATGGCGCACTTATTACATTCGGAATTGATCTATTGTGAAGACCAATAGACAAATTCGTCGTGGTAAATTTAGTATCTGATTTTAGAGACATTGAACGAGTACAGATAACTCGTCTTGTTACCTTTTCTAATATGGCCACCCAATGTGCTAACCTTTTACCAAACTCAATTGCAATGTCCATCAAGACATATCCTGATCGAAATGTCCTAGTCTAACAGACAAAAAATAAATTTTCATAATTTGGTAGAAAATCGCTCACATAAGCAACACAACAGAAGACATCAGAAATTCTCTTCATCCTTATTTACATTTTATTTATTCAGGGAGTTCACGAAATAGTTCTAATATGGTCACATTTAATCGCATGACCCGGCATGACAACAGATTAATAACTGTGTCACGAATGATTATTTTTGGAGCACCGATGAACGCACTATTACGTAAGTTATTTATTTTAATTCGAAAGAATTATCTTCATATCTGTATATATGGTTTACTAACTAGATTGCATGAACTCGCTGTGTTATTGGCCGTTCAATGATATCTTTGAGAAGCCTAGGCGCTACTTCCTAAGCCTCCCGTTGTTCTGTCGGGGGGTTTATCCTACATCAATGATTCGTAATTGAAGCCTTACGATTTATTTTGCTGCGGCTGATTTTCAGCCTTTGCTCCCTGTATATTGGGTATTACATCGACGCGACACCACAACTAGATCCACTTCGGTCCTCCGCCAAAATCTGCGAAGAGCGGGCTTGCACTGCAGTGTCTCGGCTCTGATGTCATGTACAATGTCCTATGTTCGTTTTCATCGGTTGTGGGTTATATCTGTTTTGTCAGTGACCCACGATGCCTGTACCCCTCACGAACGAAGAGATTTGCGGGACGTGTTGTTTGTGGCCATAATAGCCGCTACCGTTCTCATTTTCTGGAAGTATATAGCGATGCTTTAGTGCTCTGCGCACCACCGACTTAGTATAGCCGGATTGTGTAAGACCGCCTTATTTACGGTACTACAAACTCATTTGCATCGAAATGTTCCACCCAACGAAACTTCAGCCCCCTCCAGGCAAACACAAGTCGGGTTAAAAGCCGGCGGGCCCTTGGTACATGCTAGTATAACCCTTAAGCAGATGAAAAGGAATTTTGGATAGTTCCACACCAGTATCTGGTCTTGTATTTACTTTATTTGTTTGCTGGTTGCAATGCCTTCATTGTGGAGTTTTGTGTTAACGGTCCTCTAGTTCCCATGACGTTCCAGTATTTCAGTAAACCGTCCATTTGATCCCCGTATATCGTAATTAGCTCGTCTCTTATTAACTTAAATCCCCTACATTTCCGGAACGTGCGAGTCGTATCTTCTTTAAGTGCAAAAGGTACAGATGCTATTTTCTGTTTTAATCATTCTGTACTCGGACACCCCAAAGAAGCCATATCCGCTTAGCATTTTGGCTAAATAGAAAGTTAAATTATTGTTTCGTGTGGACGTTTGTACCTAAAATTATGTTTTTAATGACTGTTTTAATTACCGCTTTTGTAGTATTTTGTAGATAAACCCAGGCTTCTTGCCACTTGTTAAGTGTAGCTTCGCGTAGGACAACCATTTGGTGCGTTCCTATTTGAAGGTTTCTGGCAATAGTGGTCCTCAAAAGACACCGTTCTGAATGTCCTAGCTGCTGTGACTTGAGTTTACTGAATTTTTTTTCTAACGGGCCATTCTTCATACTGCGCTAATCGCGATGAAGTCAACAACGGTACACTCCTTGTCCTGGAAGGGGCTAAGTGAAGTTAATGCTTTGTTACCTTTTCTTTTATTATATCTATACTGTTATCCATTTAAATTTGCAATTCAGATCCGTCTCTTCCTATAATTACTGAGCCAAAATGGACCAACCTTGCAGATTTGCTCAGATTGCCGTCAGGTCATCCGCAAAGGCCTATAAAACCGTTTTTCTCGAGTATGTCCAGCTCTTAATATTATCATCAACTATCATAACGGTACGATTTGCATGCTTATCCCTTGTTATGGCGTCGTGCACCGCGTATCTTTGTCTTCAGTAACCTAGACAGGGTCTCATAGACATAGATCTTATCAACATAGACAAATTTTTTTTCTCACCTTTTTCGGGATACTCTGCCAGGGGATGGTATTGAAAGCGTTGCAAATATCGTGGATGATCGTTTCATAAATCGCACTGGTGTTCGTTCATGTGTAGTTGATTGTTATGTTGATAAAAGCCTCTCGGTTCAGTTTGCCCTGGTGGGCTGGGTCTGTGTTTTCCTAATCCAGGACGCAGGTCGTCAAATTGCAAGATTTGGGTTATGGTTTGTAATCAATTATGCTAAAGGTAATTCAATTGAATACACTAATATAGCTTATACGGGAAGTGAATATGCATGTAAGGACTACTGCAATTTTAGCTGAAGCAACTAAGATAGGTCCGGCCCTCATACAACACTTTAAAAATGCATCTCAGTTTTACTTGAGCATCGAAAATGGTTAATGTTGAAGTTTTACATGCAACAGAACGGTCATATATATTATACAAAGGACAACTGCTCTTTTAACCAACTGTAAGCGCCATATAGTTACTGGCTCTGGCGGCTTCCTACTACCAAAAAGCCGTGAAGTGCGCGCGCGCGCGCGCGCTCGGCCCTGCAGCTAAACAACCTTTCTTCATGCATGTACCTCACTGATATTGTCCCATTGCTTCCGAGGCACTTTCGAATAATGGCATAGTCCATTTTGTGACTAAAATACTATATAACAATAGCTTGCTGCTTTTACACATGCACAAATAAACACGTATATAATCAGTGGGTTGATTGGCTTTCTTCGATGTGACAGAATGAAACAACTATGTTATGGGTTTAAGCATGGTAATCTTTATATCCTTTCATGCTGGTTAACCGTGAAAAGGGCCGTTTGACCTTATAAGGCATTGGCCAAAGCTTAACATCTTTTATGACAGTTTGCGTGTGTCACGTACCTACCAAATAAAATAAAGCATACATACGAATAAAAGGGATGTACATTTATGAAAAGTTATTTGAAATACACAAAAACAGAGAACGGGCTCTTATCGAATTCCCACGAGCTTCTACGTTTGACAATTTCGAAAACAGCCCTTCCATTTTACATTCAGCGTATAATAAGAGCGGCAGAAATACAAGGAATAGCGTCGAAAGCTATGATTAGAAAAGCACGTTTGATTAGAAGTGTCGATGCTTCACGCGATCGAGGTGCACTAACTCAGGATAATACCTATTAATACGCACCTCTAAACTAATCAAAGGTGTAATTCGATTGAGGTAAAATTTAGATGCACGCGTTAGTAAAATAACTAGCCTGAAATGATAACCAGACGCTATTTACATGCGTCTCGTAGGTCTTTGCCCAATAAGCTGACCATAATAAAAGATCGCGTCATCTTACAACAGGCCTGTTTTTCATATTCAGTCAATTTTTACTCACTACCTGCGCGTACGGACCAATGATCTTAATGAACAGAAATCAAATATATTGCATAAACGCTAATAAAAACTCGAAAAGCGCTGTTCGTGCCTGATTAAAAACGGGGCATTTCGTTTCGGCATAGCTTGCAACTGGACAGAGACAGTAAAAAGTAAGAATTTCATCGTTTCATTACACTGACGAGATCTATTAATCATATTTTATCGCAATCGAGACTCGTAGCTTAGGTGTACAAAAAAAGTCACACTGTGGGCAAAGCCATCGCATGCCGCCTTTCATTTAGACAGGTATGGAACAGCATAGGTAACATTTTACCATAGAGTTTCCTAAGCCTTTTAGATGGGATTGCAGCTAGAGCTCAGTTGGTTTGGAGTGTTCGTAAGAATTCTGTATTCGTAAAAGAAAAATGGCTAGTCTATGAGAGTCATCTAATGCATTACAGATCTCCTACACTGTGGACAATTCGTGCAGTGGTCCTATCAACTACAGATCGCTTGGAAACGCCCTTCAGATATATATGGCTTAAAAACAAACAGAACATAATATATTTCTAAATTATCACTAGTATTAGCACCATGTTGTTTACTTTTACACGCCCGATTACTACATCATTCAACGATGGATCCTCAATCAGTTGCTGATCAAGACTAACACATTATTATTATCTTTACTAATTGTACGGTACTTCACCTATACGGTGAAAAAAATTCGGTAGACGTAAAATTCTACAGAGCAGAAAAATAAGAACCTTACTTAAATCTAATTAATTATTTTTTCTGGTAGCTGATATTCCGAACAGTATCGGAATACTGCAGATCTCTAGATATCGAGACATTCATTTCTAGGTTTTGCTCGAATTCGTTTTTGATGTATTCAGCTTTACGAGGATTAATAATAATAACGATCGATGTTACGCTTGTCAAACCGGCCTCATTGCAATGTTGTGAGTCTGCTTCCGATGGCTAACCCGAGTCGTCCCTAACCGGAAAAAGTCGAACGAAGACCCATTCAGAGCCACCGTAATTAGGCAGGTGTTCCATCAGTGCATTTATGTATTTTTTAGGGTTCGTAAATTTGAAGAATCTTAGCAAAGTCTCTAGCCTTCATTCACCCATAATTGTCTTATCATTACGGCCTGGGCTCTGTCCGGACAGTATCTGTGCCACTCGTTATAATTTCACAGTATTACCTTGAACACAGTCATTTTGGGAAGTTTTAAAGCTCAACACACACGCCCGCACACACGTTAACTTCGGGCTTACGAGAAAAAGATTTGCGTTCTTCTACAATTACGTGCAGCTTTTATACGAGCGAGAGCATCACTAATAGGGATTTGTATGTGTTCGTGCGTATGGTAACATTATATTTTTAATTTCTTTACGCTACGAACATGTTAGAGTTTGCTATTTCTACGGACTTTAGGTCATCCATCTCTCGAATAGACCATTACTCTTAACCCAGTGAACAAGTGTAGCAAAATGGCCGTCCTACTAGTCAGATGTAGTACAAAAATGCGGAGCACACCTTTTGGCGAAAAAGGCCTAACAGGCACCGATAGACCGATGGCCTCCGACTGTGGGAAACACATGCTAGACCTTCATTTAAAGAACGTGTCAGCCTAAAATAGATCATATCAACTGTACTAATTAGACAAGAATTTCTCCATAGAACAGCAAGGCTCTTCCACAAATAGAAGGAGTCTCCTAGCGCCTGTTATAATTACTACCAGGCCGCACAATCATAGGTTAAACGGAAGTCTTTTAGCCACTTTAAAGTGCTAGAAGAAGTTTATACTTATTCGACAACATCGAAGATTTATGAGTGACTTTTTTTTAATGATTACCAAAAAACTGCTAAACTTTGTTAAATGTGGCACTTAACGCTTCCGACGGAATATTAATAAATTAGGATAGCCAAAAACACCCAAATTAAAAAGTAATCTTAGAAGTCTATATTTTATTATTTTTGTGAGTGTATGTATACTATTAAAATATTGTTTGCAATTTTAATCAAAAAAGTAACCTTCTTTTATAGTAACTAGGACAATTTTCCTAGATTACCAAGAAGAGTCGCCTTACAACCGTTGCTACACCACGTGTACCTTGAGGATTAGTGAATCCAGTTCGAAGATTTGTAACTCTACTGGAGAAACTCGTTCGAACATGCCAGTGAGACTAATATTGTATCTCAACTTATTTTCAAAAAAAAACGGTGTCAATGGTTTGTGGCAGCATGCGGAACCAGGAGTGATGTTTGTTCCGGAAACTTTATGGTACTAGATCCCCTCTTATTTTCAGCGAGCACTGATAGGTAGAATTCTGTTCGAGACTAAAGCCTCTTAAATGAAGCCAAGAAATTGGAAAATCGTAAACACAATTGCAGCATCGTAGCTCCGATAGATCGATTCAAAGAAGTAGCCCGTTACTGTTGTGGGATCCAGGGGAGCTATCTTGAGAGCTCACAGCACTCTTCTACAAAGTTCATTAAAAACTATTTACAAAAGGTGCCTTTCAAAAAGAAATTATTGACTTAGGTAACGTTACTTTCTCTTTTGTTAGTGCATATACAACCTTGGCCCTTACAACCTGAGTAACTACAATAGCCGCACTTATTCAGATCAATCGATTATAACTAAAGGAAATAGAGGACATTAAATAAGGCAAAAACATGATATCTAATAGGACTACTACATTGTTTATTAAATATGTTCAATGATAGTATCTTTTCGTCCTACTCATGGTGGTTGGTGGTCCCTGTATTCATATTGATCCATCTTCGGCGTACATTTTTACCCTTTTCGTTGCTGTAGAATTAGATTAAAAAGAATTACTTATTATTTCACATATTACGTTCCATTAATTTATAGGATCGTACAGACAAAAAAGTCAGTAATCGTTGTGCTCGTCTCTTGCGTTTAAACATAGCTAACAATCGATGTATTATTGTATAAAGTAACCTAGACACGCCTTTGTTGATTCTTCTTTTGTGTTCCATTAACCTACGTTTTTTTTTATTCCAGACGTTTCTCATTGCCTTTGGCGATCAAACCTTACTGGCTGTCGGTTCGTACTCGACAGGTGCGCGCCTTTTGCAGAAAACTAACGTGGTACTACTCTACACGGTTTTTCTTTGGTGTACTACGTCGGCATTACTCCAGACAATCGACGACGAAGCGAACCGTGTATATTTTCCACATTCTAACTTAAGACGGTGCTACTTTTCGCATCTACAAGCCTGCAGCAAACACTCGAATCCACTAAATTTAATATCATTAATATTCCTTTAAACCAAACAAATGATATTGTATTTTCCCCATTGGGAAATAATCCCCGCTTAGCTGAGGTCGTTTTTCACCAACGGGGACAATACCAATAATAGGAAGAATTTCTGTTAAACTGTAGTATATAGGGAGTACTATATATAAGCATTTATTTGCTCATTTAAATTAAAACAGCTTAAATTAGCTGCGAGCTAACCAAAGCTGAGTGGTGATGGTCATCATATGCTTCTAGGTAAGTTAATATAATCTCAGAGTTTGAGTTTATGAGAGTAAAGATAATAATGATCCCCAAACAATCATACTTTACCAAGACTACTAAAATGTGGGTGCTAACGAAGTGAATGAATGGGTCCGCGATAGTGGAGTAACAGTATCTGTCCTGGATACGTTTTTTTTTCGTATTTCCAGAGATTGTTTAATCTATTCGTCGTCTATGAGTAAGCTCATATATGGATCGGTATGCATATTTTACCTTGAGTATCTTTTTCCTTACCGGCATGACCTGTGTGATTACACAAACAATTTCTCCTTTCTGAAGTAGAGGATTTCATGACTAACTACAGTTCCAAGTGATATATTCACTTACGTAGCCCGAAATGTGTCTAACCCAAGTCTACGTCCATCGACGTAGACACTTCGGTTACATTAAAAAATTTTGAAAAAATTGGGATTAAAACTAGTGTTCTTCACATAATATTAAAGCTGACATATGCAGAGGGTTGAACGGTTACTTTCCCAAATTAGGTTTATTAAAGGAACCATATAAAATTAACAAAATAATAAATAACAAAGAATGTCCATGTACTATATTAGTCTACACAACTACTTCTTTTCAGTTTGTGATAAGTTGTTACACGTTTTTGGTTATCCCACATGTTCATCAAGCTGGCATAATCTCCTTCCAGTTTAGATTTCTGAAGTTTCACGACTTCAAGCGATGCCTCAAAAGTGCTCATAAACAGTGTTAATCTTGGCTTAAATCTGTGTATGCGTACTGCTATTAAAACGCTATCTTTCTGTTAAGGGGTGAAAACTTTTGACTACCCTTGCATATAAAATGTGTGGCTATGCCTGGAATATTTGCGTAAGTTATTCGCATAGTTATCCAGGGAAATAAGGCAAGTTCGCGTCTTGATTCAAATTCAAATCGCCCGCGAATTCTTCCAATTGATGGCCGCTTGAGAATCGCAGCTGCATCGGCCGCCAGGTTGTATCGTGGTCATCATTTCTTAGCCAACTTGAACTCGGCGAGGGCTGTGTGTAGACGCTGTACTTTTTTTGCCCTTTTCTATCGTAAATATCAGTAGACGCACTCTAGTGCGATCTGTGTGAGCAATTTGTTCATCGTGCTGTTTGCGCCTTTTGGACTGATCATACGAAGAATAACAACAACTTAAACATTTCGACGGAAAAAAGGTCGAGAAAAAGCATAAAACTCGAAAGACCAGAATTGTAACGCCAAACGACAGCGTGATGATATTGTTGTAAAAACGCGGAAGCAAAACTGAGAACTCTACCCTTCTTTTAGTGGTAGTAATAGTACTGCGGGAATCGAGTAGCCATGGTTGTGTTGTAATCTATTATTTATTGTCTACCTTTTTCGTACGGTAAATTCGTGTCGATAAAGTTCCCAGTTCTTCCATTAATTTCCTTTGGCTTCATTCACACTAAGTTGTTGGAAGTGTTCTTAGTATAGTAGCCACTTTTGGGGTGTTCAGCATCGTCCAGCGGTGGATCTCCAATTCGACGGTTTATGATTAAATAGTCCGGTAGTGAACGAATAAAAATACGCTGGTGGTCGGTCTTTGCGGGTTATTTTTGCTCACCGTCGGTCGTCAGCTTGCCTCAGGCTTACTAGCCACTGGTACGTCCTCTGCTCCATTACCTACTTCCAGTATTACTAATAGGATAGGAATGCTTTCCTGGCTCTAGGAACTTCGAGAGTCCGACCCCGAACTCACCACCACCATTAGTAATCAGCAACAACACCAGCTAAGTACTCGCTAGTATCAGGACTACCTCGAAAGTGGAGAATACCAAGCAGGGAGGGGGGGCAAGCCGACCTCTGAGCTCTCCGACTCTTCCTAACGTCAATGCCAACGACGGAAGCACTGCCTTTGCTGTCATTTTCGATTCTGCTCGGATTGGCTCAAACGCTGGGTGGAAACTGGTATACACGGCCTTTTACCAGTTTACGAAAGGAGTCATATTAGAGTGGTACACGGCGAATCTCATATGCCGGAAAAACGCCACAACATTTTGTCAGCAGGATCAGTGCGAACATGAGCTCACGGCAATTTCACCATATTACCCCGTCTTTTTTATAGTCGTAGTGTCCGTAAACGGGATCCCACCGTATAAACGCTAGGCTTTTGATTCTTATACGCTTACAACTTACCTGTATAGTGCCGAACGAGTCTCTAAGAGTGAATCGATCTCGACGAGAACAAGCGTTGTTCGACTCTATTAGTTAGCAGAAGTTATAAATCCTGGATTGACCTATTTTTGTCAGTGGACGTGTTAATCGGAGGTTCCAGCCGCAGTTCTTTCCGCTGCTTCCGAGAATACTTGATGCATGTGAATAATTTGTTTAGCTGAGCCCCAGTGCGACCAGGAGTGGTTTTCAATCCCCGTAATCCCCTTCAGTTAGCCCGCCTCGTCTTACTGTCAGTGCTGCCAGCTGAATTAGCTTCTGCACCATCACTAGCATCTACCGACGGACCCGTTGCTAGATCAGCGCACGGGTCTTTGTGTGCCTGCCTGATTGTTGTCCGTCGCGTGCTGCGGAGCGAGTCCTAACCGTCAGTCAACCCTAAGCAGCAGGAGCAGCGTTGTGCTCTCCACAACACAACAACAAACGTCATCAGCAATATCGATAGTGCACCTATTGTACATCACTTGAACGATACAGATATTTGAAGTTCGGCGTCTCATTCAAGTGTTGTTGCGTTTTGTGTGCTGCTGACTGGTGAAATCGACGAGAAGCAACTTATCATCGTCATCATCATAATTGTCACCGCCGACGTTGTCGTTCTGTCCGCCAAGCAAATCAACATTGTCTTGAATTAGTTCTCTATCCTGTTTTGAAGAAGTTGACAAAACACTAGGCTCTGTGGCGAGACAGGCCATGTCGGACAAGTGTGAGACGCAAGGTAGAGGTAAGTTATAACATTGTACGAAAGACTTACATGTGCCATTTTTTAGCCCGTCGTCTTTGTGTTGCTTAATTAGTGGGTATGAACGCGTCAATGCGCCACCGTTGAAAAGAAATTGAAACATTACTTAAAATAAACAGTTATAGCCGGGATGACGGACAAAGCAATAATATTTTATAGGAAAGCATCTCAGAAAGTACTTATTGAATCTTGATGTTTTCCTACAACATTTTTACTTTGTGTTGTGCTACTGTAATAACCGTACAATAGAATTATTATAGGGTGGCAAAGCTTTTTGTGTAAAGTTGGAACTCCTCAGGTACAGAAAGCGGCCGCAAGAAGAAGAATAACGTGAAGTTTTCCTTCTTTGCCAGAAGAAAGCTAGTTATTTGTTTGAGAAGTTTTTAAACAGTAATTTGAACAAAAGAATATCTGTGAAATGACTTTGTGCCCAGTTTGTCTGAGACTTATTTGCCGTTCGATGCAACTGGAATAAAACAGTTATGGTTAATTTGTTTATGATAAAGCGTTTGATCTAACAAACTGTATTCACTATGTGAGTAGCCCAGGTAACATGCCCACCTAACATCTGTATGTTGTCACGTATTACAATTTTGAACCAGTCATCTGTTATTTCAGCATAGTGACAACTCAGGTGGAAATAATTTCCTTGTTTGCTTTGTAAAACCGGCAGACTAAGTCGATGAGCATCATTGCTTTAGAGGGTGCGATGCGCTTTCAGACAGAATGATCCATTTTTTGGTGAACATATAACGTTATTTGTTACTAGCCGTTAGCATTATGGCTTGTGCGTTCCGTCATTAAGAACCGACGTTCGTAGTTTGTTGGCAGCTCTTCTATGTGACTGGTGAACAATAATTTCATATGAATTAGACGAAGAGCCTAGTTCTATCCGAGCGATGATAGTTTTATGTGGATTATCTCAGTTCTACCAGTCGTGTGCAACGCAATGGCATTGGAGCGAAACATCTATGGGGTGTAATGTGCTTCATTTTAGTTTAAGCATTCGGGGTTACAGCCAGCCTGTTACGTCATCTACACTAAGACGGTCATCAGCTCTATTTTAAAGTGTATGCTTCTGTATAGATGTTGTATAAATTATTGATGTTTGAGATTCTTAATTGTGTTCTCGTTGCAAGAATAGTTTGTGCGTACTGCCAAATCCGTTGAGATGTTGGAAAACGTAAGAATCAAAATGACAGGGCTCGGCTTTACATGCAAGTTGAAAAAACAGCTGTAATGCAATTCAATGTAGACGATTTCTTCGATTATTTTAAGTCTAAGGAAAACGATTTCTGAAATATATTATGAAATGAAATCTTATTTAGCAGAGCAGCATTGTTTTCTGCTTGATTCTTCTGTTGAAAATTTCTTTCTTTAATCAGGTTCTGTTTATTCATTATTTAGATTAGGTAAGAATCTTGAATAAACATAGAATGACTTTAGCGTCTTGTCACTAATATTATATGATTGTCTGATGTATTTGTTATTGCTTGTTGTCGATTTCGTTGTCCATTAGATGGCCGTCGTTCAGGATCAAGCAGTGCGAGGTCCACTCGTGCCAACTCGGTTGCTAGCGAGGATAATAGCGCTGCCGATCAACGTAAGCATTTTAAATACCCCAAAACACATTTATCCATAACATTATTTCCTGTTAATTTCAATGGTAACTATTCGTAATTAAAGAAGAGTCAGAATTATTGCATACACATTCTACGCCAGGCATCAGTTACATAGAGCAGTGCAACTTATTTTCTATATGACGACTTTATAGGGAAATGCTACTTGGTAAATACGGGACTTCCACTTTGACAAATGGTGCAAAGCAGTTCGAAATATTTTTAAAACTTTTTTCGTGCACTGTATTTCGATGCACACGTCAATCGAGGGCCGTCCACTTTAATATCTCGAATTCCGGAGCCCGTGCTCGCGGTGACGCATTATCGAGTACTACTATACATCATACTATTTGAGCAAAATTATTTTGTTAAACCGCGGATATTTTTATACGTTTGTTGTATCTGGGATAGCTTTACTTAGAATGGGCATCAAATAGAGTAAGTTTGCTTTTTGACGCTGTTCACGGATGGTATTCCAATGGTGACGATATCAGCAGGAGTTTATATTCATGCGCTGACCTGCAAAAACTGGTATCAGCTTTTATCCCGGGATGTCGGCGTACTGCGCAGCAGAGCTTGAGACGTGTCTATCCTATCTCGCTAAACTATCCACACTAGGAGTTCTGTTAAGCGCTGCTTCATTGAAGATTTCAAATACACCCGAAGTCTGCAGTGAATGGTGTGCCCACTCGAAACGGGTCGTCGGCTGCAAAACAGATAGCAGCTTCCGTAGTAGAGTAGTCAGCGATTGCAAATGAAGCAGACAGGCTCAGTGAGGCCGAGGAAGCAATTGTAAAAGCAGAGGTGCTTCCAGACAGAGTGGAACAGTTCGAGCTGGTAAGCGCTAGAGCTGAAAAATAGCAGCTCGTTTGCCTTGTCTTGGGAAGCCCTCTAGGATAACATTATGCATTTGCTGACTGAGGCATTAGGTTGTGTAGTGACAAACGCGCATGGCACATGTGAATCAAAAGGCATTGACGGAAAGGCAGGGCCTAATTAGCGCGCATTCTAAGGGGCCGGTCTTCGAATTGTTAAGGCTACAAAATAATGTGACAAACAGATGATGTTGGAACTGAACTATAAGAAAAAGAAAATTAAAAACTTTTATATTTAGGCTACGTTTAGATCCTCAAAGCTTGATGTTGTAGGATGTAAAGGAGTCAAGTAACTTAAGAATTACGCATTCTTGCTCATGAAGGAGTAATGGCGTTAGATATATTTCACACGCATTAAAGCTGATTCCTTTATCAATTTATCCATTTTCTATTAATAAATGAAATGGTTTCAAAAGTCAAGAAGTTATTGCAGTATGCGCTGTAGCTGTGATACAATTAATATTCAATATTATGCTGGCGTTAATTCATAATAACATTTAACTGTTAAAAGTCGCAGCAGTATTGTGACTAGCTTCATTGCAAGAAACTGTCAAACTGTAGCTGGCAGAGACAAATTTAGTTTTTGTTTTCGAGTCATTTTATACAAAGCCGTGTTACATTGAGAATTTGGTCGGGCAGAAACAACGCTAGACTCAGGTAATGCCCAGCTTTTTATTCGTTTAAGTTGCTGTCTGTCTTTCTCTTTCACAAGACATGCTATGTTTGGCTGTCGTCATCCTTAAACTTATTATTGAACCCCTTCAGGTAATGGTACAATTGGCTCATTGGTTACTTCGAAGAAGTCTTCCTCCGTTGTATCTTCAACTACGGGCGGCAGGGAGTGCGGTACTGAGTCGAGTGGAGAATTACGAGATCGGCTACGCTATTCGTACGAATTTCTGAAGAAGTTACAGAAGAGCAAATTGTCAAGAAAAACACCCGACTGTATGTCGAAACTCCGTCAGGAAAACCTCCTACGCGAAATGTGGAGAAATGATAGTCCGTATTTTTTTTGTACGTCTTAGAAGTACGCTTCTATGTATGGGCAAAACTATTCGAGGGAATCCGTCTAACAGAACGATTCACGGTCGCTAATAGGATTTTCAGCTGAAATGCATAAGTATTGTATTATTGTCGCGTAGTCCTTAGCTCTTGTACAACAGAAAAACTATGTTAACTTACAGAAAAGAACGTTTGTGGAATCATTGTTTGACTATAAGTGGTAATTGTTGTTATTTTTGCGCAGAGGATGAAAAGAAAGATGGCGCTAATCGGGAAGTTCAACTTGACCTCGGTATGACTCGGAGAAGCTTTGTGGCCGGATGCCAGGTCGCCACTTTACAGGTACACGGTAAACTCGAAAAACAATGTGTGGTGAAAATCTTCAAAATGGTGCCTTCTTGTCCCTATATCATCGATTAGCGAAGATTGGCTGCCTAAAATAAACTTTCTCGGTTTTCCCTCTGTACTTCCTTTTACCATTACCCTCTAAAGACCTCTTTTCGTATCAGTGCCTCAATATATCGACCTTGCAATCTCTAAATAGTAATAATAGGCATATTGCATCAGCACGACGGAATTCTCAAGCTACGTGCTTGATTTGAAGATTGATTTTGGTAAAATCCTCATTTAAGAAACCTTTAGTACGTGTTCGCTAAGGGAAATCGCATAACCCCATTTTTTAACGTTATGTCCCAATCCCCTTTGTTGTCATCTTGAATGATCTTTCTACCATTGGTCATTTCGAGTCATGTGCTTTTGATTATTTGTTTGTTTCGCTCCAATGGGCGATTCTACTTCAATAATCAATTGCCGATGTCTAGCAATCAGAAGGCGTTCCAAAGACCACATCGAAGCTCCTCAGTCTCCAGGCGGGTGAAAAGGATTCCGCGCAGGGTTCAAGCCAGAGCAACGGTAGCTCAAATACAAATAGCATTAGCAAGGATTCGAATGGCGGTACAACCGCAGCTAGCGGCCGGCGCATCGGAAGTGGACGACTTGACCGAGCGTACGTAATTGATAGCTAAATCTCCTTGTCGAACTACGATGGTTAATTCTAGAGTACAGAATTATTCTGTGTAACCTTCTGTGTAGGTTAATTGGAACTACGTAGCTTGCTCATCTCTAAATTACTACAAGACACTAAGACTTATGAAGACGAGAAATACGTTAAATAGAATCAATAATCCTGAAACTATAAAATAACCAAAAAAAAAGACCATAGCAACGGTGACTCAGTTAATCTATTTAGGTGAATTTTTCTGAAACATGGTTTGTCTTGTAAATTACGCTTGTCGCTCCTTCTGGAATTAATATATTTATTCGCTCCGTTTTTTCGTACTTGTTATACTGATGATTCAGGTTTAAAGATACACGGAGTGATCGCGATCGGGATTACGGTTATGGAACAAACGACCGTGACAGGGACCGAGACCGTGATCAGGGCCGACGTCGTGGAACGTTTGATTTCCGTAAGGACTCGAAAGGAAGTGACATGAGAAGTCGCCGGTACGACCTTGCGCCACGCGAAGACGAGCCCGAATGGTTCACCGAAGGCCCAACTTCGCAAACGGACACCATTGAGCTCGGCGGCTTTGAAGATGCTCGCACCGGATCGTCTAGAGATGGTGCTTCGAACAACAATCCATCTGACTGTGGTGAACCACAGGGAAGTGGCCGTGAAAAGAAGCAGATGAATGCCCACAATAGGAGTCAAATGACACCCTCACCAGATCCGGAGCGGCATAAGAAGTCATGGTCCGAGAAGGAATTACTTCGAGAGCTTGCTTCGACTGGCTCCAACAGTGGGCCGAAACGCGAGACACCGTCCCCGTCTCAAGATGATGATAATGACAAACCGTTGCATTCAGAAGCATTCGAAGCCAGCCAGGAGCGTCAGGGTGCGTCAATTTCCTTTGAGAACTTCTTCTTGAATTCGGGCGAGCAGACACATGCCGAACTGCCTGATGAACAGCGACCATCATCAGCTATGCTTGGGTCTCGCTTTATGTCCAAGGTGTTTTCGAAGGCTCCGATGCCGTCTCCTGAACGCGGAGAGTCGCCTCGTAATCCTTCTCCAGATCATAATCAGCATGAGCAATCTGAACAGTCTCGCCCAGTCATGGAAATGCTTCGAGCTGCCACTATACAAGAGGTGCCACCTCCCGGAGGAGTTGATCCATCGCCAGGTGGGCCACCAGCATTCCTGCGCGAACTCATGCAGATGCCGCTTCATTTGCAAGGCGGCGGGGGAGACATAAGCCAAGCACCTCCTCATATGAATATGATGAGCAATCAGCAGCATCACCAGAATAACAGCGTTGGTGGCATAATGAGTATGGGTGCAAGTCATGGGCCCCCTGGACCTCTCGAAGCACTTCTTGCTGGTCCACCTGGCCAGCATCATCACCATCACCATCATCATAATCACAATCATCATGGCGTACCTCTTCATCCCGGTCAACCGCACATGCATTCTCCTCATGGTATGCCGCCAATACCTGGTCCCCCTATGGAACATATAAATAGCAATGACGACCATATTCCCAATAATAAATCCAATTGTGATAATGGGCCAGCTATAACTAGCGGCAGGGAGCTACTTGATTTGCTTCTACTGGGCGCGTCTGCTAAGGGGGCACCATCGCCTCCACCCCCGCCTCCACAACATGCCAAAACTGTCGAACAGTTGGAAGCCGAGTTCAAAATGCAGGCGTCAAGACCCATGATGCACCCTTCAGTTCATCATCACCAGCACCAGCAGCAGCAACAACAACAGCAGCACCAGCAGCAAGGTCACCTTAACCATGGACCACGTGGCGGGCCAACCATGTCAATGCATGGTGGTATTCCCCATCATCCGCCACCGATTGACAGGCCCCTCAACGGGCTTATGCCCTTAGGCGAAGTAGGACACCATAATCCTATGTCCATGGGAGCAATGGGACACCATTTCCCGCCGGGTCCGCCTCACATGCGCCTGCATCACCCCCCGCAACAGCAAAACCATGGGCTGAATGCAGGCCAAGATATTTTACGACTGTTAACTGAAGGCGCAAATCGGGGAGATGTTGGTCACGGACGTGGCATTGACACGGCTCTTGTCAAACCCGCCTTCAAGCAGGATCTGAAAAATGTCCCTACACAGGTACTTCTTCGCGAGAAGGACCTGGTTATTCAGCGTGAGTCGAATGGCAGTGCTCATTGTGGGCCGCGTCCAATCGTCAAGAGTAATAAGAGTAACACTCCTCCGGGACCACCACCTCCGGCGATGCCGACCCCCCAACCTCACGAAAACGGTGCCGAATTTCTTTCTAAATTCCTTCAGCAGCACCAGCAGCAGCAGCAACAACAACAGCAGCAGCAACAACCATCTCAGCAGCATCAACAGCCATCACAAGCGCGGCAAGCGCCATGCAGGCCTCCTCATGGCGGTGGCCCCTACCTCGGCGGAAATACCAGCAACGGCCCCACCCAGCATGCGCAGAACAACAGTAACAGCACTCATCAAGGCAACGGCGGGAATCCTAAAATGATCCGTGGGGGCAATCCGCCTCCAATACAATCAACGCATCAGTCACAGCCGTCGACTGTGCTCGAAGAGTTGTTTGCCTCGGCTGGTCAGGGTGGCCAACAAGATAGACGCTTAATTCTGGGTCCTTCAAATGGTCCCCGCCCACTGACTGGGATGCACGGGCAGCGTTACGGCGAGATCACTCATTATGTCCCTCCACAGCATATGCAGGTTCCACAGCCGATGAAGTCGCAGAGTAACAGTAATAGCGTACAGTCGCATAACCCATCGCCCTTTGCCAAGTGGTTCGGTGAAGGTCTACCGGCGGGAGAGAACCCAGCACTCCCGCGAAACGTCGTTCGCGTCGAAGATCTCGAACGTCAACAGCAACGCTTCCACTAAAAGTTGTCTGCTATCTGTGCATGTAAACTGACTATGCTTCTTCGTTCTACAGAATTGAGCGTAACTGAACACAAGCAAGAGATAGGGCGCATAAACTTCAGTTTTCGAAGAAGAATATTGTTGAAGAATGTTTCATCCATCATTGCCTCGAAAGTCTGTGGCACCTACTGTTACGTTCATCGATTATATTTGCGGGAACCGATTAGTTTAAACGGTTTGACGTCTCAAAAGGGCGTCATAATTCAGCGTCTGCAGAAGTAATTTTTCCATTGGAGAACTCCCTTGATAGAGAATAATTTTGTTTAACCGGGTGGCAAAACGAATACAGACGAATAGTGCAGTATTATGGTTATGGCGAATCCTTTTTACGAAAGCAAAGAAGCTGTGCCTTGCCTTCAGCTTGTGAATACGTACGACGACCATTATCAAGAAATATACGCGGATTGGGACTAACGCAACTACCATAATGGTGATAAACAAACATGATGGACGCAGAAATGGGAAATAATAGTGATGACCTTGTAATCGAGGAGCGAAATTATTCATGACTGGGATGTGGGCGAAGTGACTCGTTTAAGATGTGACAAACAGTAATAGAAGGCTAAAATAGCACATATTATAAAAAGGGAATTTTTCTGCGAGCAAAGAGAGCGCAAGAGACACCTATCGGGAAACAAACAATAAACGTCATAATAACCAAACGACAAGCAACCAAACAAGCAGCGAAAGAAACCATAAAGACGAAGGAAGAAGCAAAGTAAATTCGAGATGATGCAAACAAGTACAGTATAGATAAGGGTCCAAACAACAGAACAAAGTTCCTCTGTAAATAGGTCACTGATGAAGAGGTTTAGCGACCACCAATTAGAATCAACAACGGCACCAACGAATACAATAACAGAAACATACTATGGATAAGTCATGCAAAAACTTATTCTGAAATAGTAACAGACTGATTTTGTGACAGGCAAAGTGCAGTACTTGAACTGCCGCATAAAGTAACGATACGGTGGATGGTGATTTTTTGTTTCTATCGAGGCAAATGTCTGGGGACACCGCGATACATTTTGGTGATACCGTATGGTTATAGGGTTATAAATGCATTAAATGGCCAGCGCCTTTGTTTACCGTTCCTTTTTTTTGGTGAAATGTTGAATGAACTTGGCAATGGAAGTTCGTGATCGGGCGAGATTGGACTCGCGCTGCTTGAGGGTTGCAGTGTAGGGCCTTAAAGGTCACTTGAGGGTTGTGACCAACAGGTCCTTCAGTCTTAAAGGTTGACTGAGAGTTTAGAGTTCACCCGCCTGTGTCGGTTCCATTTGCATGTGGGTACTTGAGCCTCAAGGGTTGGCTCAGTTCTTTTTGACAGCTGAGAGCATTCATCATTAGCTAGGACGAGGTGGATTGCCGTGCTTTTTGCTTATAACCCATTTATATCAGACATACATACATTAACAGGCAAGCTGTATAAGCTGTTCGACGATAGACGCACGTCCTTTAAGAATCTTCAGCCTTGAGGGTTGACTGAAGATGTTTACACGGCTTCAAATCACAGATCTCGAACTCAGAACGTTTCTGATTAATGTGCGTCTTGTCTGCTCACAGCAAGGCTGCTGACTGTATGTATCTTAATGCGGTACATTCGACCTTTTCTCTAGTGACCCTGTAAGCAACCTCAGTCTCAAGGGCTGCCTGGGGATTGGCTTCAGAGTACTGGACGGTTCGTCTCCCAAGGCATGTCATCTGCCTCCGCCACTGGCAAAAACAACACTAAGAAAAACGTGTCCATCCAAGTGCACCCTTTATCATCATTCTACCGCATCGGAGATTCGTTTATGCGATTTCCTATATACTGCAGGAACAAGCCGATGCGCTGTTGGAAGGGCGAGCTCAAAAGTGATGCCAGTTCGAATTGGGCTGATGGCGAAATACTTTTAGCCTCATTCATTTCCAAAGTAAAAATGAAAATGTAGTGGTGGAAAACATTGTACAGCTGGGTTTCTAAATATCTGCAGCAACTCTTCTTGCATGCATTACATTACGCGTGCAAAGCTCGAAAACTGAATGACAGTTTGAGGACAAAGAAAAACGTCATCTTTAAGAGGAACAGTTTGGATTCTGCTAGGGGTTCTGAATCTATAAACATGAATTACGAAACACGGTTAAAATTGCATTGTTGCAGATGAGAAGCGCAACAAATACGGTTACGTTTGCGTCAGTGCAGAAAACATTAAACAAAGAATCATATTTTAATTTAGCGACATAATCCCATTTAGGGATATTTAATACATACACCGGGAACATCTGAATTGAACTAGCGAACCGCAAAACAACGAAACGCATAGAACTGCCTGAGGAAGAAACTCGTTCTGTAACATTTTAGTTGTGATAGTCGCAGCGATTTTGGGCAGAAAGTAAACATATACACACATAATACACATGCACACGCACACACACTCAAACACTGAAGAAAAAGAAGATGGTGGAACTCGTATGATGACATAGAATTTGGAGAAACACAAACAAAACTTGACCTGTAGCACAGTAAACTAACCAACAACTAATGCTACCGCTCATTGTCGGCCATCTGTCTTTTCTGTCATCGAAAAAAATCCTTTAAAAAGGAAATTAACGAAAAGAGACACCCTCTTTATTAATGGGACATCACTCTTATTTTTTTTGTCTGATTAAAACTCGCAAGTGTGAATTACGAGGTTCATTATTACGATTCTGAACACGAACGTTCACCTGCTAAATGGAATAAACATTCAATAAATAAATGTAATCTGTAGTGTTCATTGTTAGGTAGGAGTTTCAAAAGTGTCGTGAAACGGGAAAGATGGTCTAGGTAAAATAAGAAAGGTGGAAAACAAAACTTGTGTACAATAAAAATTTGATTAAGGAATAAGCATTTTCGATCTACTTTGACATTGATTAAATGAAAGGTTAAGGTTTAATTGGTACGAAATAGAGTGATAGTAGAGCGACTTATGACATTTAAAGGATTTTCTACCGAAAATATAACTGGTACCCTCTAAAGCTTGAATTTTCAGTAGGAACTCACGTCAGTCTCCCGTTGTAGGCTAAAAAAAAGAAAACTAACTTTAACAAACTTTCAATTCCTATTTGACTTCCTTTTACATGATTAGTAATTAACGTCAAGCAAGAAAATAGCCCAATGTGTAAGTAAACGATAGAATAAGAATAACATCTGACGCAAAAGCTTATAACACTAGATACGATGCGCCCATTTCAGTTCTAGTTAAATGGAGAGCTTCGTAAGCTCTAGTATTTATTTACCACCTTAAAACAACAGCAATATCATAGCGTACTTTACAGAGAAACATATCATCGAACAGGAAAGACACATTTTACAATAAATAGTTAATGAAGACGGGAATATTTCCTTTAATAGAAAAAAAAAACTATTAATTCCCTTTTCCTTTCAGTTTTAAGTAAACTATGTGTGTAGCTAACCTTCAAAGTTCAGCACAAAAAATATCAAAATTCGCTAGGTCTTTATTTGGCAATCGTATATTCAGCAATTAGTGTACCAAAAATATGGAATTAACGAAAACACTCCGATGTATGAGACAATAATTTAACTAAATTTTCAAGTAAGTCCTTCTACAGATAGCGATCCATTCCTATCCAAAGCAAGCTCACGATGTTGAATAGAAACTTTTTTTGTCTACTTATTTATATTATGTAAGCATTTCTCTACTTATTAAGTTACAGAATTGCTAATATATGTGCACGTGTTTCAAATTTTTTTCAAGGGCATATAAAAACGTTGCTTTAGTTGCATGTACTAGAATAGGGTATACGGCGCCTTTATTGTTAACTGTGCTATATCTAAGCACAAATTAATGAGTGTGACTGTGGGTATAAGGATAAATTATTGAAAATCAATATTATGAAGGGTGATTGATTAGCGTTTTACTTCGTATATATCTAGAAATAATTTTATGCGTAAAAGTGTATCTATTAAACATTGTTAGGCATGCCTTAGAAATGCTTCTACTTTAATTGTCCACTTATAGCAAATACACGGTAATGTAAGGACTGTAAATTCTGTGTACGTAACTTTGTGTGGAAGTAGGGGAAGGTTATCTTTGACCGATTGCTACTATTAAGGCAAATGCAAGTTTGCTATTTGGTACGCTTTTGATTTGTTTCGTCTTTCATTATAGTAATTATTTTGGATGTAACAGCTATTTCCTATCTGCGTAGTGGCAGATTAATTAGCATAGACATTTCCAGCGCGAGAAGTTTTTTCGACAGTAATTTACATGTTATATTATTATAATCAACAAGATTAGTTATTTTACTAACTTGATCTTTCGGGTTACTAAGTCGTAGCGTTGTCTCTTACTAGATAACACTTTTAAATATCGTATTTCTCTATAAGTGGCTCCAGTAAATGTTAAAGAAACGTCAAGTAAGCTTTGCTTCTATTGTAACAGACAAACAGTCATGATCTTAGAACAAGGGAATCAGAGCAATGTAGAGCTCAAACTTAAGTGAGCCCGCTCTTCACTTCTAAAACATTTGTATATGTGGTGGTAGAAAAAGGAACAACTTTTAGAGTTAGATGGCAATGAAGTGAATATTATGAAGTAAATAGCAAGAACGTGCATACATAGGTAGAATGTCACAAAAATATATGGACCACTATATTGGCACTAATTAACTGAATGTACTGTAAGATTAGGTCTTGTTGCGCAATTGGCGAGAACTTTGGTAAAAACAGCGAATTTGATTTCCAGCAGAGCGGAACATCTGCACCGCCATGATAAGAACAGCGTACCTCTACAGTAAAACGTATAGATGGACTAAAAGAAGAACTTGTAAAACACCCTGTCTGTTTCCAACCTTTAACGCCAATAACTTTTTTTACATGTGTAGCTTGAAGATAAAATCCTAGCTACAAAACTCACGACATTAGGAGATTGGACAATTTATCAATGAATAGCTCATCATTAGTAGCAGTGTATTGACCAGAATGGTAATAATTTTGAACGTCTACGATAGGAGAAAGGTTATATATTTTATGCAGATTTTTTTGCGATTTAAATACGGTTCTTACGTTTTACTTAGTCAAACCGTGTATACATTTTTGGAACACCCTGTATTAATGTAATTCGCTTCGCTTTTGTATAAAGAAGAGCAACTTTTCTACCACAGATTCTCTCCATAAACGGCCCATAGATACCGCTAAATTATTTATAAGTCAATTTTGGTTACAAACATGTACGTATTAAAACCATTACTCTATGGGTTTTCGAAGCCGATGCTACATTTGAGACTCGAAGGAGTGGAGTTGTGCGTAATCGTGATTTAGCCGGAGATAATATCGGAAGGGATAGGAAAGGGCAGCCCACCAGGGCCGGGTGCTGGCCCGATTCTTCAGGACAAACAGGACGAGGTTCTGACGGAGCGAAAGACCCCACTCGCCCTTCTCCTCGGCCATTTTGATTCCTTCAGCCAGAAAGACCAAGCAGCACAACACCGTAGCATACAACACACAGACACACGCAACACCGTCACACTGATCGTCGTCCATTGCAAAATATAAACATTGCGCAGCGGAGTTTACTCACTTCGGATCTTGCACCGTGAGAACCTTTTTTACGGTTCGGTAGGATAAGCAAACGATTCCTGTACGGTAGGCATTTCAGAAAAGATCGTGGAACCCAGTTTTCATAGTGGCATCGGTGGAATCCTTTTTGTTCCCATTCGACGTACATTCTCTTGTAGCTGTGCCTAAGTATTTATGGCTTCTACTATTATATGATGTCTATCTGATTTGTACATTCGCGCTAGTTATAGTCGAAGCATGTTTTCCACGGGGCTTTCGGTAATCGTCGACTTGTGAGCTCGTGACCAACGAAAACTAGTGCATATTTGCCGCATATCGAAGTGGTAGACGAAAAAACGTTCAGGCCTTCATATTGAATATATATCTATTGACAGCTTGTTACGTTAGTTAGAATCCAGAAGGTTTTAACCAAATTTTTAACTGTTTTCGATGAGACCCCATGACTCTCGGACTGTTAATATGTTAGATGATCTAACGTTACCGTAAATTTTCACAGTACGGATAAGATCGACTTTGCTCTAAATGTTAATACTGTATTATCTCGCACTTCAGGTCGTCCCTATTCGAAAGTCTTTTGCTGGTAGTACGGTTTTTTTACTCACATTCTCTGGGGAATGTGGAAGCTCTCTCCACCAACGAAGGTTTGATTATGGTGAACGTGAGCTGAAAAGTAAAATCTGATACATAAAGCAACGTCCGGGCCGTTCGAGCGGTGCTCTCAAATGATTAGCTAAGAGAAGAGTGTTTGCATGAAGCTTATTGATGTAGAATTGAAAAATGTCTTTAATTGAGCTATTTATTTTCACAAAACTAACCTAGAATATGGAAAATTGTGTGGTGGCGCAACTTCTAATAAACTTGCTCTTCATGCTCCATTATTAGTGCGTTAATTCGCTTCAACTCTTCATACAAACGGAAAACACTGTCATCTATTATATAAGCCAGTCAGATAAGTTATGTTTCGATTCGTTTGTAGCGTTATTACCTTCATCGAAAACTTTGAATTATTTCGTAAAGGTTTGCCTTACGACAACTAACGAAAAGCAATACAAATTGTAACTTATACAAGTGAAAAAGATGTCCAAAAACCTCAAATTACATTGGTTAGTCGGACTCGTGATGCGATTTTTGAAAAATCTAATTTCTTTTCACAACGCAGCAAATATGATAACCATCCTGAGTGCAACCTCACAGCAGTTTAAATATCATAAGCGGTCTTCTTGATTTTTTGCCTAAGGTCGGTGATATGCCTCCCAAATATGTCTCAGGTTCTTTTCATTATATAACATTATTTACAGAAAATTCAGTGTTATAGTAATTTTTCGTTGCTTTGATTAAGAATATTTGACGGCCATGGCGGTTGGCGTGAAGCCGCGTAGTGACGGATCATCTCCAAATGGTTTGACAACGGGGCGAGCAGTCGCTGTCTTGGCAGTCGTCGTTGGTTGTCTCGTGATTCTCTGGCCAAAGATCTTCTATCCGATGCTCATTGTAGCGTTAAGGTAAGCGCTAAGCTACACAATTTGTCACACATCGTGTCTAAGTTATTGTAGGACCGATACATTGACCCTTGGTTGTACATGAAAATGGCATTCTGATTGTCTTTCAAAAAATCTATGGTCATGGTAAAAATTAAAGATTATTAGTTTCTAGAATTGATCTAATTATAGATCAAAATAGCTTTCCATACGTATGACTGCTATATATACAAAATTCGGGTCTTTACTGATAAGCATATTGTTATAAAACTAAGTACGTTGCCGTCTTTTCTTTGGGCATTCGTACCCGCATTTGTATGAAATAGATTTCATAACACTAGTTTTTTTTTTACGAAACATACGTTATTGAAGCATAGCCATTAGTTACTTTGTCTACAATGACTTGAGCGCACCTGCTCTACGTATGCACATCAATGACTAATAACAATTGATACAAATATTGAGCCTCATAGCAATATAGGGAATCCATTATTCACTCTTGCTGTATAAAATAACTCGTTACCGACAACTTGCCGTAAACATAAATAAACTTGAATTTAAGTATATAGTAAAACGCAAAAATATCGGGTTTTTGGAAAACTAACGGATAAACGTCATTTCTTAATAGAGGAACTGATGGAAGCGACACGGATTATCCCCCTCCAATGGTGCCCGGGGGTCCAATGGCAGCTCGACTACAACAGAGCGGAAAGCGAGTTCCACCTCCACATGCGCGACTGGCCGCTCCTGGACCCCAAGGCCCGAGTAAGGGCGCCTCGAAAAGTTCAACATTTAACATTATAATGCCCATTTATACTCTTGGTATCATCATTCTCTTTGTCTACATGATCTTCAAGATTATGTCCCGCAGCGATAAAGAGAAAGTCGATCTTAACAGGTTAGAATGGCGCAACTCATTATATTTAGTTATAAGGCACATCAAACGATCCATGCTATCCTTAGAATATAGAAGCTCTTAGAGATCGTTACTTCAGAATAGCCTTAGAAATCGGTAATATGTACAAACGAGGACAAGATTATATATATATATATATATATATATATATATATATATATATATATATATATAAAGGTTTATTAGCAAGAAATTTAATCTTCATATAACATTCATAGAAGTTATTTAATTTGTTACCGTATACCGTAGTGTCGTTGTCCGCAGTTCTATGTATAGCCATTATCTTATGTCTAGTTAAAGACTACTTCAGGTGACAAAAATAAATTTCTGATCCACTCCCTCTTTCTCACTGTTATAGACTAGCTTACAATGAACGGTCACAGCTAGCTCAACAGGCAATGGCTGCAAGGCGTGGGGGCCTCGAAGTGGCCAAAGGCCAAAACAACAACTTTGAGCCTCCGAAAAGGAACAGAAAGGATCCTAGAAATGGTAGGAATCAACATCACAGCTACTAAAAGGATAACATGGTCGTGTTATAGTGGAATTCATGGCGTGAAATGTGCATTGCGTATAATGACTATAAAAGGAAGTATCTAGTTCGCATTGCACGCAAGCTGAAACTGAAAGCGTACGGCCTCACCCAATTAAGTATATGCATCTATAGACCATGTTAGTATTATTCGACATATAGATGATAGAAAGATATTAACTGCCGTTTTTTATTTAGCGTTCGAGAATAATACTAAAATCGTGCTGAAAATGTATGGTAAGGACAAGATGCTGGACGCTCTGAATGTGGTCGTCAACGAGATGCATGAATACAAGAAGCAAGCAATAGAACTGACAAAACAACTTGAGGAGCAAAAGAAAACGACCAGTGGCGAGAATAAGGTTGGTCTAAAATCAGTTTTTACTTACCTACTGTTCATAGCATAGCCGTATGTTCTCGCAGTATATGCGAGACTTTATACGGCAGCGTGTTTGCTAGGCGACGTGGAATTATAGATTATTTCTAAGAGTTGTGCATTAATTACGAAAAAATTACAAAACATGGCTGTAAGTCAATACTGACTGATTACACTGTATAATCTTTTGTTTTTAGACCTACTAAGTAAATATAGATATATGTATGTATATGTAAATTGGGATCCCCAATAGGATCGGGCACTAATGTGGGCATTTCCACTACGAATTACAGAGTTGAACATATTTTTGATTAGTTTAAAAAAGAGAGCACATAAACGAAAAATCCCTAATGTTTTTCGCCTCTATTAATCATGGCAATCTGTGATGGCTATTGGGCCTAGTCTAACGAATTATTTGCCCAAACCCCCACATAGGTTGATGACATTGATGAGCGGGAAGGGGTACTGACGGCCGAGCTAGAAGACGATGTCGAAATTTCTGACAAAGAAGAAGCCGGAGGCGAGGAGGCTGTGGAGCATTCCGAAGCAGAGTCAAACGAAGCCAATGAGTATGTCCGGGGTGATGCGACATCGCAAAATGACAACCTTGAAGCTGACGATGAGGATGATGAAGAAGTGGACGTAGAAAGGCAAGAAGAGGAGGAATATGCACCTTCAGAGGCCCCATCCGAACAAGACAGCGATGAAAGTGAGAGGGAGATCGAAAATCAGTCCGGAGAACAGAATTATGAGCAAGAAGGCAAAAACGATGAAGATGCATCTCAGTCTATCGATGACGTTGACGATGGAGGAGATATTTATGATGGTGAAGAGTACGGCAAAAATTATGATGACGATAATGATGATGATGGAGGTCGAGAAGAACGAGTGAAGCAACCGCAGCATACGACAAACACAGCGCGAAATGTGGACGCCGTGAAGGAAGAATACGTTGTGGATGACGGCGATGCTGATGAAGCTGGTCACGTTGCCGAATCTGGCGAAGAAAACCGTAACCAGCAACAGAAGCAACATGATCGTGAAGATCGGGACGTCACTGCGGGAAAGGAGACTGTGCACAACGTGGAAGGTATTGAACAAGTTAGTAAATCATTCAGTGATGACAGGCTTTACCAAGCAGACCAAGAGGACGAAAATGATGCCGAAGTCAAAGAGGTGTTCTGTCAGGAAACGCCACCAGATAAAAAAAAACAGAAGAAAAAGAAGGTTACAGTAAATAAATCAGTTTATGTGAAACACCCCGAGTGTCTATGCGGAACGCCTCCTCCGGACGACGACGACGACGAGAGATTGGCTAGTGGTAGGCAGAAAGTAGTTTATCAGAACGAAGCAGAGCGACATCATCCGCCTTACCCTTCAGCGAATACAATCGATGAAATATACCGGAATCAGGAAAGATTTCAGTTTCTCGACCATGCGACAGAGATCGAACCTGGAGCTAAACTTCAGTGCTTTGACGACGTTATCTACGGTCAATTTGTTACGGAACGAACGCCAGAGGAGAACAGCAGCGATGGTTCTCTGTTACAAAACAACCTACAAATTCTTCAGGAGCTGATCACAAAAGGTCGAGGGAATGATTTTGGTGAAATCGGCCAAGAACCCTCACCAAGCGACTACCAACAGTGGAAATCCATTACGCCTGAAGATCTTTTCAAGACAGCGACGACCGTTGTCGAAAGGACTGATGAGCGCAATGCGACCTGCGAAAGAAATTCCCGCCAAAACTACCGCAACGACGATCGAGTCAACGGGAACTACCAGAACAATCCGTCATCTGGGGGTTCTATGAAGTCGCGATTACCTTCGCAGAACTTCTACTATGAGGAGTCCGCCCCGAGTGGTGGCTTCGAAGAAAGTGGAAAATTGAGGAGGCGAACCCGGCGGGCGAGAAGGGCCGATTGAAAAAATACCGAGATGCCAGATTACGTTGAGCCGCGCTTCGTAGTCGTATTGTATATTGGTAGAGAACGTGTCGGCCGTATTCAAGAAAAAAGATACACTGCTAAAAAGCGTCATTCTTCTGTTTTTTTCCAGGCTTGTTTTAACATTAGTAGTACTTAAGCAGTGCTGTCTCTGCTAGCAAAGCTTTTGCGGAAAGAACGAAAGTCATTCGTATGGAATGTAAGCGCCATGAAGATGTAGGTCCTGATAGAAGGAATATGATTAACAGATATTCATACCCTCGTGTCATTTAGAAAACTTGACTTGCTCTGGTATTTTTCCTGAGTGGTCGAAAATAATTTATTAGCTAAGGCTTGTTGCATCGTCTGCACATATATAATAGGCAAACGTATCCGCCACGCACTTAATAATATCTAGGATACATCCTGCGTAACAATTTAAAGATCTAGTCATGCATTGGTATACGTCTATTTATAAAGACAACGTACTAATGTGCTATTAATTGTTTCTGAGATCACTTTTAGACGGGGTCAGCGCCAAACAAATCATGACGCACATCTGACGTTCTGATATTATGAACATCTCGAAACGGCCGAAACTAACTAGTTATAAGAAAGTAGTTTGTCAAGACAATAAGGTAATATAAGAATAATAGAAGAAGAAAAAGAGTAAATTGAGGTAAGGAACTGATTACGAAGATTTCAATGGTTTAATTTAGATATAGCACTACATATGTCGCATGTATTCGAACGTATTGAGAGAAGAATTTTAAAAAAATGACTAATCACTTAGCCATTCGTTAAACCAATACTGCGCAGTATTCCCTATAATAATTATAACAGGTACTAATAAAACGTAATCACTATACGATCGCGTTTTGATTCCTGATCCGTAACACAATCATTTACTGTGCTCGTGCACTACGTTTTAGGAGGCGGGAACGGCTGAAAACGGGCTTACAGTTTTTTGCAGTGGGCTTACGGCTAAGAGTCGGTTTGACGCTATAGTTCAAATGGAAATGACCAGGTAAAAGCTTAGTCAGATGCAAAAGGGACAATCAGATGTCGAATATTAATATGTATTTGCTAATCTACAACGATGCTTTCGCAACATAGATCACTTATATACATTTCAATAATGCCAACAAATCGTCCAAACTGACATGTTCTGATTGACTTATTAGCGTTCTTTACTAAGGCTCGCCCTCAACGTTAACCAGGCAGGCCTTATGTCGACAGGAAAGGGCCAAGTACCTTAAAGTGGTCGACATTCAACCCAAATGGAAGATGCTATGTTCGACAGCAG
Source organism: Varroa jacobsoni (assembly GCF_002532875.2). Classification (NCBI taxonomy): domain Eukaryota; kingdom Metazoa; phylum Arthropoda; class Arachnida; order Mesostigmata; family Varroidae; genus Varroa; species Varroa jacobsoni. The sequence goes on from NW_019213701.1 coordinate 137,736, forward strand.
CGCAATGTTTACAGCATCTTTCCACCCTGACCTAGTATTAACCTGAGATGTCGTTTTTGTTTTCGATCATATATATACACTGATAGCGGCACTCGCAGGTATAGTTCCGTTATGTTCGCTTGGTCGAGTTCCTAACCTTAGGTTACATTTGTTCCTTCAACAGTTTGATTTCTTCGATTAGGAATCGGGGCACTGGTACGCAGGTAGATAGGTAGCAGCAGTGAGAAACTTCTCCGAAGGCTCTGGCTCTGTTTACGTGTTAGATTTGGAAAGGTATGGATAACTGTTTGGTTTCTCGTCGTCCGTGCGAAGGTGAACTGTAGGTGGATTTAGGCTGGGCACAACGGGAATCGAAACTTTTCTCTAATTGTTCGGACCGTGTACGTGCCTTTGAGTAAATTTGATTTTACGAACAGGCAAAAGGGAGTTTTTTAAACATTTCTTAAAAAAACGTTACTCCTAGCTCAGAAACAGACCGTCACCTTTTACATTAATGCTCAAAATTGCCGCACACTACTGTCAACGAAATTCTTTAGAAGTTATCGAGTGTTACGCCAATTAACTGCGTTCGGGATATGTTTTTAAAATTTGCGACCTCATGAATACGTTGTGCTCGAATGGTGGTGATGAAAAATAGCAAACAGCGCTCAAGACTAATATTTTCTGCAAACTTAACTAAATCTAGATGGTTAGTGGAATTTAATATACTTGGTTTTTAGTCAAGCAGAAATAATTATGAATAAGAGAATCAGCGAAACGACCAAAAACCCTTAACTATCTCTTGATAGAACCAGGTCTCTCATAAGGGCTTCCGGGATTTTTCGAGCTGGTTGGGCAGACCTTTCTCTACTAGAGTGGCCGCTGTTGTGTCTATGGACTAACAGCCATCATCCTCTAAGCGCAAATCATGTGGCGATAATTTAATCCACAGAGTCGTATCTCGCTTGAGATGAGATAGTGACTTCGCTCGACATTCTCTAGAAGACCGTTTTCGTATAGAAGTTGAGCAGAGGAGATTTCAGATCGCACAGCGGGCAGCATGCGAGGTCCCCCGGCCAGATGTCTCTGCTATGGTCGGAGTTTTGCTTAGAAACTTCGCTGGAAGTAGCAATTTTTCAATGCATATACGCTTTGTACTTTGTTATATTTGAGCATATATTCTTTAGAGTTGATCTTGAAATTGAGAAATGTAGCACTTAAGCCACCAGCGACACGTTACTGCGAGTATCGCGTTTCGTTGAACCTCGGTTTTTGTCCGCTGCAAACTTATCAACCCCTGCAAATAAACCTTGTCGAATCATTCACTGCACCATGCGTGTTAAATGCTTCACAAAGCAAGCGTCGTATGGTAAATACTCAACTGGTTATGCATATTGCTATATATAGTGATATGGAAACGTAATGGTTGGAAACGGAAGTTTCATATCAATAACATTAACGAATCAGTTATGGACTATCGACTAGTCCCTTTACCATTGACTACGCATAATTTCTGCGACGTATCATTGTTATAACATCTTATTATAAAGTAACTTTGAGGATAGTTATATTTTTTTGCATATATATAATTTCAAGTTCTTGCGCCTTCTCGCTGCATACTGGAGTACGATAGCAGGAAATGGATAGTTCATTCAGGTTGAGCAGAGTGCGAAACGAGATTCATTAAAGAACTTCACTTCCCATGGAAGGCTCAGAGGTTCCTTCACAACACCTGAAAAGGGTTTTCCAGTGTGGTTGCAACATGCGAGTTCGTATGCAGATTCAAAGTCCTAGTGTAGCATCTTCGTAGTTACTAACCGAAAAACGGAGCTATAATATGAGCTTCGACAAAATACAGTTAATATACCTTACAGGTACATACACTGTTAATTAGTGAGTTACTAAATAGAGTTGCCTCTCGTTAAGGTGGAATGATCCAGCAAAAAAAACATTTACCTTACTGTCGAAGCTACACAGAGACGTTTGACCTATTCAGTACTATACGAACAGCTGTTAATGTTTGTAGAAAAAAAAATTAAACCCGTTTACATCCTATCCCGACTTTGAGGGTGACCAACCATCAACCATTCAAGTGCTTGGACAATGTCGGGCGTTTCGAGATTGGGTCGAACTGACCTGGCTTAACGATAGCCGATATTCAGCGCGCAGTGAGTGATAAAATCAAAAAAATGACAAGTTTAAATGTTTATTAATACGGTTGAGCTCCATTTCAGTCCAAAATGAAAACTATCAACTGTGTCAGCGTGTATACATTTTTTCAGAATAAATTATGTTCATGTTATCTATACTGCATTAATACAGCATGTTCTGCATTATCCTACGTAATATAGGCACGTATTTTAGGGGAACGGAGACGTTCAACTTTATTGAGTTAAGAATCATTTTATTAAGGATTCTTAGTCATAAATATTTTAATATTTAGGTAATGGGCAATGAATGCACAGGTTCAATACTAGTGAATAGATAGCGTTGACATGCAGCCGACGCATAGTCCAGAAAAAATTGCTAGAGCATGGGCTCTTTCGTTTTCAGCCTTCAGGTCACACATTCACGTTGCCCTATGAAGTCGTGCGACCTCATTGATAAACTTAAAAACTGAATCGGCCCCGCAAATGGATCGTAAAGACGATTTGATTGCAATAATAAAACAAAGAAACCTGGAGCCAATCTAAATTGCACGGATCGACCCAGCTGCTGCTGGACTTAAGTACAGATTTTGGGTTCGGAAGTACTGAAATTTGTTTTTGCTTAAAGGTAAAAATAGAAAAAGGGGTAGGAGGTTTTCAATATTGGAACTCAATGGTTTGGCAACAAATGACCGATTTCTCTATACGCATAGTTAGCAAACGTTTCGCAAGCAAAAAATACTTAGAAACTATTTTTTCTGTAATCGACATGAAATTGTACAAAATGAACAGCCTAGTCGGTATGTCTATGCATTTAATCAGATTATATTATAATGCCCTAACTAATTATATTATATAGATTCCAATGCTGAAAGCGAAAAGAAATTCATCATTTATTTGTGTTCGTTGATTAGCAAAGATAAATACTGTTATGCGGCAGACATTTATTTCATTTAAGCCCCACCTCTATTTTAGAGGGATAAAACTAGCAGCTGTATATCTCTAAGTGCAAATAACTTAAAATATAAATTATCGGGTTCACCACCTGTCTGACGCTCTGTCTGATGGTCAAGGTCGACCGAATGCTATTGTTTGAAGATCAATGACTAATAAACATATTATCGATCGTCTTCGGTGGCTGAGTGTCTTCGAGGTGCGAATGACACCCACTCGATTCTTCGGGATCCGATCTTTAGTTATGCAACAAGTAGCGGTGAATAACAAAAGACAATACTCTCGCTTGTTTAAGCAATTCTTTCTCTGACAGAACTAAACAGCTCACGATCGTTATTAGGCTACCATCATGGAACAATTTAGAAATCGTATCGAAACAAACTTGCAGAGTTTACCGCGGAAAATGCAGAAGCTCAAACATACAAAATGTTGTAATATAAATAACAAAAGGGTGATTGATATCGGTATAGCGTGTTGACATCGGAACGCTTGTTTTGTGAAGCTTCAGGAGGATAACACAGATATACGAAATTGCTACGAAAATTGATACTGAAAAAGGGTGAATCACGATCCCGTAGAAGCAAGTAAAACACGAGTATATATTTTTGGCATTATAATTTCAAGATTTGCAATAATAATAATATTATAGAATTATTTCAGCCTAAGTAGAAAAATTGCTCTAAAATGTCATCTTGATTTCTACGAGACCACATACGGAACTGCTTGTTATTGACGGATATCATCAAAGAATTTATTGTAGCGCTGCATCGTCTTTCTGTTGAATTTATTGGCTCATATGAAATATTTCAAAGTCGATTTCCAGGTGTCATTGCAAATTTGGCGACCCCAAATAGGGCTAACTCGTACTCTTTACAGAACAAACAGTGCCTGCAAGGTTGATTATTCTGCGAAATTCCTGTACTACAAGCACGTTTCTATAATAACGCTTGAGATCTCCTTTTAAGCTACTGAAGGTTAAGTTATCGGAACTAAGGGTCACTTCTATCCATTATCGTCAGGTGCTTCAGTCATGCATCAGAGCATGAGATGCTCTCGAGTCGACAACTTGTGACCAAAAATGCCTGAAGAAGCAAACCAACCATGTAAAGAGTCATTGTTGGGCTCTATAACTATTAGTGCCTATTCTTCTATTCGGATGAAGATGTACATATGAGCCCTTATAAGAGTTTTATTTACTTTTCAGGTCTTGTTATAGGACTGCAGTTCCTCTCATCACGGCGAATCATAAGTGATTATAAACGAATCATGTGTAACAATTGCCGCCCGTACAAATGGTTCTCATAGAACTTTAGCTGAAGGCAAAATCGTGTTACGACATGCGGATTTCGCCATCATCGTCTTCGCCGTCATCGTCATCATCGTCATTATCACTGGCGGCAGCAACGGCTCGCGGGTGGGCAAGGAGGACAGCAGGCGAGAGTAAAGACAATTATACGGGTCCTTTCCGCCCCTACGTCGCCTTTTTACCGCGACAGAAGTAAGATTTTCTCGACTTCAACCCTCGTTTGAACTTTGTTCTTGTTATGAATGCGCTAGCCGCAGCAGAGCAGGGCCAGACTCGCATCAGGATGAATCAGACGCAAAGGAGCGCACCGGACGACATCAGGAATTAGACAAACCGATCGGCAGGCAAGCCGGGAGGCCGTCATGCGAGCGTGGTTGTAGATCATCGCCATCATCAATAATAAATGTCTCAGGTGACAGGTGTGACAAGCGTGAAATCGGAGACAATCGCTGAAAGATCTGAGACGAGACTCAGAAGAAGATGATGTAACGACTGCCATTCCCGATCCATCTGCGTATATTCATCGCCCAGTGCCTATCTGTGAAATACCAGCAAGCATCCCAAGTGCGCGATATTTGTTGGTAGTAAATACGCGCCAATGAGCAGTAGAGCAGACCGGGGTCCCGAAGGGCGATTTCGATGACCAACCAAAATGATAAAATTGTAGTTGATTGTCAGTTCGATAGGTTTTCTATAGCAGAGGGTGTTTGTAAACGTAAGGCATTTCGTCACTATAATGTGTTCCCTGAAGCAGCTGAAAGCAGCTGACTTTATTTGTGGACACAGGTGTTATTAATACCAACAATTGTAGTGCATGAAGGAGTACGTCGGAAAGGCTGATTATATTATAGTACAGTATGATTAGCCGTCAATAGAATCACATAGTGGATTGAATCGAACTCAGTGTGACCTTCTCAACATTAATGCTTGTCTGTTGCAAACGTGTCAGCTTAAAGGAAGAAAATGGTGTGAAGTTGTTGAGTTTCTTCAACGGTACCGCAAATAGCAACGTTCACCGTCACAGTCCTAACGACAGTGCTGCACCTGTAGCCTGAACCTTGGGATTAAGCAGATACGACGTTGGACTAAGGGTAAGTTTCTCTCTACTTTCTAAGCGTGCATCAATTAGATTCCTCTTCGATTTTTAACCTGTTTGTGCAAGAATAAGAACTACTGCTTGTCTGAGCGTGAAGGAGCGTATGTCGAACAGGGCGGTTTAATATGTAAACCATAGAAGTCTATAGACTATGACAACCTTACCCTATGTAAGACCCCCTTTCCTTTTCCTCTCTCCCTCTCATGACCTAATAATTCAACACAATTTACAACATTTGGTAAGTATTTGCATAGAATTTTAGATACCTTTACTAGTTACGCACTACGTTCGTGTTACGTATGACATAGCACATTATACTTACTTGTACAAGTCTGCAATAACTTAGACATAAACCAAAAAAACAGCTGCATTAACGCATAGCCTGAGTGTTCGTAGCTTGTAGTAAAAAGCGACCTTTTCGAGCCATTAGTCTGGCTAATAGGCTATCAATTATTTTCTAAAGCTTTTCATCGCCTTTCCTTACCTGTTGTTTACTTTCGATATACTGCTCGAACACGACAGTACATCGACAGAGATTCAAAGAAGCAGGTTTTCGACATTTTCTGTATTATTTGTTTGGTTGAGGCCAAAGCGCTGTCGAAACAATCCAGTACATTTTCCTTGAATACTATAACGGCGCTATTCTTGAAAAGACTGCTCAAAAAAGGTTTAATAAGCCCAAAAACGGTGTCCGGAACCGAAGAGACGCTCCTCACTCTAGGCAACCGTTTCACTGTCATGACGACCATTTGAATGAAAGAAGACGGCCAACAAACAACTCGGGAATTAACCGTAAAGATGAACTGCAAGCACACGACCGATAATAACCACCTTCAATTAGTTAGGTGCACACTGAAACTTAGAACTTGGATGCCTCAGAATCTCTCCGAATTCAATCAGATATTACAGCCTAAGGTTTCATCTCAACATGGTGCCACGCGACTTTAAGACCGATTTTTGCACAGAATCACCTGCGCCCGGCAACAGTACCAGCACAAACCACAGATTACAGTAGGTGGCTCCAGGAAAAACTAATATCGGAAGTCTAATAAAAATGTCATCCAAAAAAGGTTATGCATTGCTTTTTGTAAAACTGCAACAGGGATTCACTGTAAACTGCTTCTTAGGAACCGGATAGTTAATAGGCATGTTTATTTGGTCCAATTGCATTGGCTCAAGTAGGGTTTTCGAGAAAAGGTATCTGATGGACGGGGTGAGCTTATCCTGGTCCATGACTATGCGAGGCCACACATAAGTTGTTCCGGACGAAACCCGGGTCCTTCTGGCGGGACGCCGTACATCATTCGGTGGAAAGATGGGAGAACATCGTGAATAATGATGAGAGATGCATAACGTACTACCTTATCGTCATAGGAAAATATAGTAGTTCTTATTTAGTGAATCCGGCCGGAGGGGGGATATTATCCCGCCTATTGTCTAGTGTAAAGAGAGAGATGTGACTATTTTATTTCAATGCAATAATACGAATAGATTTACATCGATTGACGCTGCGCTGTTACCGTATCGAACTTGATGTGTTGATCTGTCGTTTCGTCTTGGTGTGACCCCCAAGGATTTTTTCAATATTTTTGTATACTTTAATAACCCCTCATAAAAGTGATATCTCTTTAGTCAATTAACTATTCAAGTAACCGATGATTGTTGAGTCAATCATCATTTACAATTCTATGATCTAAACATAAGCTTTTAGGACGCGAAACAACCGGAACAAATAATCCCACAAGATAAGGCCATTCGCCATAAAGAATTAACGGCGTAAAACAGGTCTGTTCTACTTTAGTATATCTGACTTTAATTAAAGTTGCTAAGCCAAGAATTGCGACTTTAACATGATGCTATTCATAACATCGATCTAGCTTACATAACAGGCCAATATATGGTAATGATACAAATGTTCGTGCGTACTACCGTTTTGTTTTCATAAGTATAGCAGGTTATCATCTATTTATGAGTTTCTTGGTGAGAGTCGGGATATCTAGTAAGGAATATACATAAGTATTTTTCTATGTGTAATAACGCCGGAGTTAAGGACGTAGCGAAAATGAAGAAAGTGTTTTTCAAGATATTACCTAGGCAACCTCTTAGACTGTGCCCCAGGAGCACAATTATTTTTTTTGTAAGCTTATAACACAGCATGCTATTTGAATTCGCTGCTCAAAGTCTTTACGAACAAGACTCACCGAGTTACATGAACTGTCTTATGTTAAGCCAATAACTCCGTCTTCAGTTAGCTTGTACATGATACAATATGTCTCAGTAAAACATGAATTATCTATTGATATGTTTTTTTTTCTAAAAGTCAGCGTCCCTACACCACTGGGGTACTGGGCCACAAAAAAATAAAAAATGTCCAGATACTCTCTAAATTGTCCCGATCTTTCTGAATATAGTACTGTATATAGGAGACACACCACTATTGTCACTTCTTGAATGTCTTCAATGTGCTAAAGGTAAGAGATAAAGCATATTCAATTTTTTTCCCCGGTTTTAATAATAATCAGTTGATTAAAAAAATATTCATAGAAAAGTAGCAAAGTTTTTTATAAATTGGAAAAGAACAGCGGGTGCCGGAATCGTTCATATATATATATATATATATATATATATATTAAGAAATTAATTATTTAATCGTGGCGCAACCTCTTGCGATTGTCTGAAAGTGGTAACGAAGGTCACGCATCCCGAAATTCACAAGAGGATCCATCGGAAAAGTGAGAATTAAATTTCTCATTAATATTTAATATTAGTAGAGGGATTGATGTATGGTAGGAGAATACCTAGTCCGCCAAAAATAACATTTCAATTAGTTATGTAAACACGTTTTATTTCAGGAGCGATAGTAAGGCTATCAATGAAAGCGACAGTTACAGTGTTTTTGGAAAGGAAATATTGTCACACTTTAATTAAGAGACGTATATATCTTCAATGCTACTTTGTAGTACTTGAAGTAAACCAATATGAATTGAGTGTGAAAACCGCCTTGTGCAGCTACGGCATATAGTTAACTCGTTTAGTAAAAAGGTACATATTTCAAGTTTGGCAACTTCATTTACGGTGCTCACTATATACGCTTAATTTTCCTTTTCGTTTTTGTTATAGGACAGCGAAATTCACTGCAGAACAATAGCCAATACGTTTCACTTAAAATGAGCCTTTTCTAGGCATGTTCGACTGGAAATACCGTTTCTGAACAAATCACGAAGCTAAATGATGTCTTAAAACTGTGTTATACGAGATGATGAGTCCGTTCGATTTAATTTGCTTGAATCAATCATTGCTTTTCAGTTGCTAATAGCTGGCTAACTCTCTAGACGATTTTAGCGAGATGTCTTTGAGAGGCCTTCGATAATGAAAACACTACTTTGCCATCTGCGGTACTAGAATGATATGTTTACATTTACTAAATGACTTCCTAGCGTCACTTCTGTGTGAACGTACGTTGAAAATTCATGTATCAACAATCGATCGTCGAGCTGGGTGCAAATCGAAGATATTACTATCCATTGGTACTATTTTTTCAGTAGTGCTACATTACGGTTTACGTCCGGCCGGCTACACAGCTAACACCGATGTATCTGCGACTGGGGGCTGCGCCTGCGGAAGCTTTGTGTCTTCCTTTCATGTGATATCAGCCACGAGGCTGAACTCTGACACGGCGGATGCTGCAAAGTGACGCCGCTAAAGGAGCTTCGTGATTAATCCACAATAATCGCTGGCGCAAGATGTTGGCTATGTTGACGCCAAATCACAACATTGGATGGCTCCGATGTGTGTTGCTTTTTCTGCTAAGCACAGTAGACATTGGGTCTGAATTGTTCGCGCAGGGAGATGAGCAGCTTCTTAACAGCGGTGAGGTGGTTGTTCATGACAACGATGTCGTGGTACTCGATGACGATAGTGTTGACTTGGATGCTGCCGTTTCTTCGCCAAGAGCAACCAAAATCCAGGAGCCGGGTGATTTAAAACGGCCCTTGACCTGGATCACGAAACAAGTGCCGACCTCATCAATATATCAAGAGCCAAAATCAACGACGAATACTGTTAGCCCTACAACGAGTTCATTTCGACAGGCAATTAGACATCCTTCAAACACAGCTATTTTTGACGGACTATTTAATTCAACCTCAGCGCCAGTTACAACCGGCTCTAAGGGAGTTGTCAAAAAGCGTCCGAGTACAACCCTGGCACCGGTTCCACCTGACCTAAAACCGGAAGACGAGCCTTCAAATTCTGAAGCACAGTCTCCTCAATGTAAGTCATAACGCGCATTCAATACCCTATGATTGTGGCTACATTAGGGAAGCGGACCATAACGTAGTGTTTCATGTATATATACATATTTGCGTGTCTGGGTGTGTGTTGCATACATTAGGCTCTTACAAGTAGTTCCGGCCTTAAAATTGAACAACTTTTGAACTATGCGCCGCTAGCAGACGAAATTTGGCTAGTAAATACACCATCCTTCGAGAAATTTGCGAGTAAGGAGAAATCAGCTTAGAAAGAAAAACATCTTTTAATGTCGAAAATCAACGCTCAATAGTCAGATTATTATTCATCGGAAGCCACGGCGCTACGAACATTCATCGACGATTGGTGAGTACACTACGCGAAGAGACGTGAATGGGGCAAACGTTTTGAAAATGGAGATTGGGGTGTTGAAGACCAGTGAAGAGCTGATCAAATGTCGTAATCAGATGAAACGGCTTGCAGAAATGGAAGAGATATATCACGAAAGCAGATGAGCCTAAAGGCTCCTCTGACATTTTATATGTAACATTACAAAATTATAAATCAAAGACAGAAAATACGGGAACTTAGTAAAAATGGGTCTCCCGTGAATTGACTCCAGTTAAGTTTAAATAAAGTTAAAAAAAAAAACATGTGGGGCAATCCACGCGCAATAGATGGAATTTTAATTAACAGAACACCTGCGCAGAATACACGTTGTCCATAAACGAGCAATGGTTCAATTATTACCGTTAGACGGCGTCTCACTGAAGAGAAACCGGTTTCGATGGCAGTGTCGAAGAGGTTCGGACATAAAATAATCGTAGTAATTGCACCAGACATCAGGGGCATCTACTATTATGAAATACTCCCTGGAAACGAAACAATGAATGCAGCCCGCTATGTTGAGCTTCTTAAGAGACCATTAGCGTGGCAATCAAAAGAACGCCGCCTGGCTACTTGATGACAGTGCCAAACGTTAACTTCAACCCGTTTATTCTGCCGATCTAAGACCGTACGATTACGGAGCCTTGCATGCTTCAACGAGTGGTAGATCTGGAATCTGCCAGAACGTTGGGACAAGTGTATGAAAAATAAATGAAAGTATCTCTAACATACGTACAATCATTAGGTCATTATGCAAGCTTGACTAGTTCAAAAGTTATTCAGTTTAGAAGTCCGCCTGGTTCGTTTGTCACATTCTAGTACATACAAGATATATGCATACCTGTCTAGAGGCTTTTGCCCCATGTGTATAAATATATACAGACTATTCTTTAAACGCATTTTGTAGTAACTTGGCAACAATACTAATGTACTGTGGCGTTTCTTTTAGATAGCCGCACGCCTCTTCAAGTGGAAGCTTGCCCGCGGTAGTTTATTGATCCATTTGACCAATATCGTTTCCATTGCAGCGGGATGCGGCATCAGTGTTTTAGCTTCAGAAGAGGATCCTGATTTCCGGATTGTCGGCGGTCGAGATTCGGAAAGCGGTGCTTGGCCATGGCAGGTGTCGCTTTTATTGCGTCATCCCTCCGCAGGAAAGCTCGGCCATTGGTGCGGGGGAGCTATCGTTAATCGTCGTTGGATCGTGACAGCTGCACACTGCATTATTAAGTGAGCCTATATTGAGGACGAGATATATGAATTTTCAACCTGATTTCTTTAACTTTACATGTAAACTGTAACGTTACTAGAATTTAGAAACTTGCCTGTTTTTTTCACTATATTTATTAATTAATTACAATTCCTATGGAAATTAAATTGAAAATGAATTTACATTACTACCTGTCCAATGCGTAAACGTAACAGTGACAATGAATTAAATATTTTTGGCTCAGGGTTTTTTTTAGCTGGGATAGGCAATTATTTGAGAAGAACTTCGTCAGTCTCCGTTAGCTTACATTTGCCACGACCTTGTCGCGGCTTTCATGCTGATCAATTAACCATCAATCAGGACATGCCTTCTTCCTTCTTGTAGCCAGATGTTCGCACTTCCGCAACCTACCTTTTGGACCGTCCGCCTCGGAGACCACAAAATGAAACTTACCGAGGGCACAGAAGTTACAGTTAAGGTATAAGAATCTAAGGAATAAATGCGAATTTACTAGTAGAATGCCATTTCTACTCGTCAAGATAAATGTTTCGAATTTTTGGGTACAATACCGCCTTAGTTAAATATAGTTTCAGATGGTTTACGGCTATTAGACCACATGACACGTGCCTCTGGGTTTATGAAACAGACCCATTGCCGGTGCCCCATCTCCGGGATAACAACCCTTATTGATATAATCCTTAGTTTTCTTGTTCTAGCCTACTCGTATTTACCTAAAATGCTTCAGTTCAATTCGAAGCCCGTAAACTGTATGCGTCGTGTCCATAATAAATAATTGGAAGTGGGGAAAAAAACGTGATCGAGTTTTTTCATTACAGTAACTATAGAAATGTCATCGTTCTTTGTTTATCAAACAATTGAAAGATTAAGTTATTACAGTATTTGAAGATAGAGGCATCATATACCTTTAGGGTATATACATTGACGTAATAAGAAATAATCTATCACTTAATAAAATTGGTTTAATGATACTTCAACTTGCAAGGAACGGCTAGTTTCCATTGACTTACTCAATATGTAACATAGTAACTGAGTGAAAAAGAAGTTGTTACTTATTCCTTATGAATTAAATCTATCTACATACAAACCTATATGCAGACGTATATTATAATGACTTTCATATGCAGGTATCGAACATCTACCCATACCCATGGTATAAGGGCTACGAACAAGATATAGCCCTAGTTCGAATGGCTTCGCCCGCTAATTGGACGAACTTTATTCGACCTTTATGTCTCCCCGAAGAAGAAGACGACTTCCAGGGCTTAACTTGCATTGCCACTGGCTGGGGAAAAATTGATTACAGTGAGTATTATTGTTAGCGCATTACTTGCACATTAATAACAACCAATTGATTACTTCGATTTTTTTTTGATAATCTTGTACTGCTGCTTAAAGCTCGCTGGAAATTATGAGAATCGACGAACGTGCTTGAGGTTCCGTGATGCATGACTTCGGCCGAGGCTCGAAAGGTGCACTTCAATGTGCTACTTGTCTTAAGTGTAGCATTAAAAACCTATTATAATAAATCAGCCAGCTATAACAATAGACAATTGCATAATAGTTCGGTTTTGTGTATTTATGGATTTTAAGTGGAACACTGCTTACATGTCAAGCGGTTTTGACTTCATTTTTTAACGCCGAGTAAACCTACCTCACCTATCAAAAACGTGCCTCAACACGCTTAACAGACTCGGCTTTATAAGCATCTACAAGTATAGATATGAAACAAGTGACCAGTCCCGTATTACTTCGTTCCGTAAACTTCGCTGATTTTTGCACTGGATTTTAACTAATTACGTACGCATACAGACGCCAAGGCATCCAACGTTCTTCAGGAAGTTCTCGTTCGGGTATTTGACAACAGCGTTTGCGATGCGGTATACAGGCCAAAGTTTAAAATTGCCATAAAAAAGTACCACCTTTGCGCCGGCACGCTTGATGGAGGTCGAGGAACCTGCCATGTGAGTTAAATATAATTCTTTCACTATTTTATGAAAATAGTTAATTTTTGGTCGTTTGGTAGATCTATAGTACTGAATTTGTCTTGTTCGGAAAAACGTATCACCTTTTTGTTTTTGGCTTTTTTTTTTTCTCTGAGTTCTCCACAAGTCCGTAGAGTGGATATTGCGATAACTTTTTTTTTTATCTTTCCTTCAGTTTTCTAAACACATACGGGTTATAACAATAATAATAACAATAGTCATAATGCGTTCTTGTCTGTTGAAATAGCGTGGGGATGAAGGTCGCAATATGTGGCAGTTCGCCCAAAACAGCTGGAACAGGCTTGCTTGATGTATAGCGTGTTTCATTCCCTCAGTTTTAAGGAGCTTTCAATTTTCTGCAGGTACACTTGTTCTCGTACTGACTGGTGGAACCTGAACACTGCAAAAATATTTATAAAGTCGGAAATAAACCTTCATGCTTGCTATCAATTCCCATTGTTTTTCCCATTATTTTTAATAGTTCCAGTAGGGGAACCTCAACGGTGGCTGCAGCCGAAGCTCTACATTGTAGAGCAGAGGAGTGAATAAGTGGAGTATTGGCTGGTGCTTCTGTTTCGCTATTTTCTGATGCGAGAGCTCATAGATGCGCAATGCTTGCTGCAACACCATAAGGCATATATTCATCTATCATATATACTTGGATAATTCTACGAGATATATTTACGTTGTTATGTCATGGAAAGAAACGATTTACGGTTCATTTTACCTTCCATTTATTGACCTAAAGAACAAAAGTTTGAAAGGGGTTCCTTTACTTTTTAGAAGCAACGTAAAGTCCAGATAAATATATAAAGATTCGTTCAAAGAGTTAGGTTAGGTTATCACATACGATTGTTTATAATAAAAACAATGATGCTCATATTTATATTATTTGAAGCTTTTTTTTTCGAGTTCGTCGCGACAAAAACCCTTACATTATAATCGATGAGTCGAAAAACAAGTCCCTAAAATTTCAATCAAGTTCTTTATTATGCTTCGCAATCGATTTTGTTGAAGCGAACGGGTAAACTTGCTGCAGGTTTTATATGCGGACATAACGTTTCTATGCAATTGTTGCTGTTATTCTTGTTGTTATTTTCAGGGCGATAGCGGTGGTCCATTAATGTGTCGTCTGCACAACGGTCGCTGGTACTTGGCCGGCATAACTTCGTTCGGCTCAGGTTGCGCCAAACGGGGTTTCCCAGATGTGTATTCACACGTCCCGCACTATATAGAATGGATCCACGAAGTGATGGAGCGCCATGACAAAGAGGAAGAGCGTGAGGATCCTATTTGGACTAGCTACAACTGATCCGACAAAATAGAATTGTTTTGTCAATCAGTAAAGATCTAATGACCAATTGCCGTTCTTTATAGTAACACAGATTAAAAAGCTGCCTTCAAATGTTTGAAGTAATATATCTGACAGAGTTTCAGCAACGCTCGTTTTTTTTGTCGACAGCTAATGCACACGTAGGGGGAATGAGTCGGCTTTCGGGCGACGTCCAATTGACCACTATCAGGAACTGACTTGGCCGGTGAAAAGACGGACGACGGTGATCCACATGGTGTATTATGCATGGCTATACATGAGCTGGAAGATCTGCCATTCTAATAGATGGAACTGGCCTAACTCGACATAACATCCACTGTACATTCTACATGTACTCGCGTGAAATAACACTACAAATATAAGTGAAATTAAATTGATTTTTGCACCTCGATTTAGTCAATTTTGTAAATGTAAGTTTGATAAATAAAAGTTGATAATAAAAAATCAGTCTGCTTTTAATGCAAGCGTCTTGTATTTTACAATAGCCGTATGCTGCTTGCAAGAAACAACTGCCGAGACGACAATATCACTGCAGTTTGCTTGTCTTTAGAGTTCTAGATAATTTTTTTAACCTTAACACCAGTGTGGACGTGCGTATTCCAAAAAGTGACGATGGACATTTGAGATGACTGCTTTAATAAGCAGCCATCGATATAATTAAGCTCTTTTATTAAGGTTATCGTGGCGGACTGAGGTCTAAAGCGCGTACTGTCAATAGCGCCTTTGAGAGTGGGCCGCGCCTCACGAAGGCAAATAAATGAGTTGATATAGTCTGACGGAGAAAAAAGGTTTCCATCTGTAGCTTCAGTTAAACAGGCTCTAAAGACAACGACATACAAATGTACAATCTGTTCAAATTTATCACAAATGGCGCGGACTTCTACAGAACGCTAGAAGAGCGTTCAATCAATTGCCATTGCATAGTATGCATCTGTGCGCCTAAGCGATGCACTTCGATTATGAGGTATATATATGCATATGGACTAGCTCATGCAAACGGTTACCTGGACGAAAAAAATCAATAATTTAGTTTCTACTTTTGAATCAGTACTTAGGCGGTTGTGTTTCTGTCTCCTGGTTATACCCATTTGAACGAATCCAGCTTCTTCCTGAATATATTAGGGTTTTGAGACAGTTATTGACCGGTTTGTGTTTGCTCGAAACCCAATACGCTTTACGGCACCATCCTTGCCTAATGTGAGCCTTCTGCGTTCAGAATGGGGTCTGACGTGATTGGTGTGGGATGTTTATCTCTTCTGCGAATTTCTTGAAGGTATCTCGGCGGCCCTCCGACACCAGTTGTTTCAGGTTTTTCCACAATTTTCTCTACGACAACTGTGCTGGAATGTGAAATGACTTTAAGGCGATACTGCCACTTGTACACGGCGTGGATTCATAGCGTTGGTTCTTCTACCGCAAAATGTCCGTAGCATTGGCGTCACGTGCGAGCATTTGGAGCTCGTCCTGTCATAAAGCGTGAGCTACACTCCCTAGTACTTAATTTTCATTCTACAAAAAATTGAAACGCAACGGAATATCCCTCTTTTCAATATTCTTGCAATGTATAAAGCACTCGTTCGAATGATCTGACGTTTGAACTGATGGACGCAGCGCTATAAGCCTGATTATGAGTCGGCCTTCAGCAATTAAAAGCTGATACTTTCCTTATTTAATTACTTTTCGATAAGTTGCTTGCGGCATATTGTATACAAGTATACGAGAATCACATTAATAACTTCTCACATTTAAGGGGTTGTCGACTGACTAGGGGCATCATTCGTTTACTCTACAAAAACGTAATTTATAGAGTGGCTACTCTATAACCAATAGCGCTCGATGGTCAGACACCAAGTGGAACAACCTGCGAAACGGGGGGATTTTTTTTTTCGATGAGAGGTCTCGAGGAAACTTTGTTGTTATTTCAGAAAACTCTAATCGTCCCCTGTTAATTACAATTTGGTTCCATGGTACACACACCACTGTGGTGATCTAGGTTCGAATCCGAACGTAGGCACATTTTGTTTCGGACCGCAGGAGTCACACATCTGATGAAATATCTAACGACCTAGGTATCAGAGACAACACTTGAAACATTTAGTTCAATATATATACCGTGATAATTTAAGTATGCTCTATGATGAGCGAGTGGGAGCGACTTTACGCGCATGCCCACTGTAGCCTAGGAACACACAAAATGGATTTCATCTCATAACTGTCAGCTGTTATGATATAATGTTCCCTTGAAGTACAACTCTTAATTGGTTATCTAACGAATCTATTTGACTTAATATACTGTAACTATGTATTTAAGCTAATCATCTGACTAAGCTGTACTACTTGCACGCTTAATAAATTTGTGCTTGTCATATTGAATTTGTTCTTACAGTTTTATAGTTACGAGTGCCATATAATTGCATGTGAACGTGTTTTCGGTATTTTACAACCCTTGGAAATAGAACTCGCAAGTCGTCGGTTTATAAGGTGAGTCGCCTTTACAAGCAGCGCTGCGCTCCCAAGTTGGAAAAAATCAAGTTCCCTATTTCCCGTTGCTGGGAACGGCGAGGTCGGTGGGAAAGGACATGGGTGAGAGTCACGGAAAGATGCATTGAGTCGATGGTCGAGATTATGAAGGACGTTTCGATCATTTAACAAAACGCGATACTCGATAATTGAAGTACCGCTGTTAGTGACAGCGGTCGGTAGCGATGTTATGGTTTGACACAGAATTTGCGCACAAAAAATTCAGCGGTAAAATCTTTAATACGTGTGATGTTTATGGACGTAGTTTGAAAGTGCATTGGATTAATTTCATTGCGCGGCCATTTTGTTTTAAGTAAGCCGGTAAGTTTAATAGCGTCTTCGATACCACAATATTAAAGTAAAACAATATATTCAGTTATTCGTATTTGATTTGACTTTAGCGCAGATGTGAACACTTAAAAGTGCAAATTAATCAGCTTCTTACGTTTTATATATGGCGTAATTTTATCTAATTCTGTGCGTAATGAATGTTGTTTCAATTTGGTATATTTGGAGATAAATGCGACCGATCTGCATTTCGTGAAAGTCAACTCCCTTATTCATAGTTCCAACTTGTTTTCGGAAAATGTAGTTGAAGATGATTGCGTTTGGCTGACCAGATTCCCAAAAAACTGTTTCAAGACCGAGCTGTTTCTAGCCATAATTAACTTGATTGAAGTGACATAAGTTTGGTAGACGTCTAGTCGTGTTCCTTTCGTGCAGGCTAAACTTAGGAAATCGAACACCAGCCTAGACTTCCTGTGATTCCCACAGGGAACCATTTATTAGGATTCAATCTTCTAATGCTTTGTCACTAAATTCATCTCCTATGCGCTAGCTTACATAAGTTGCATGGCCTTCAATGTGTACATCTCAAACCAGAGAGGGACCCATAAGCAAGTATCAACGTATCTAATATGCTTGGCTCAACGTTTTTTTCATAGCGCCATTACTTGAATGTAAGACTACCCTAATAATATGACACCGATATTACTTGGCAACTTCCTTTAATTATTACATCTATCTATATTAACTAAAATGGAAGAGGCGCCACGATCTGGGCAGCTTGTGTGCTTAGTATCCAATACGTTTTCATGGCATCTATGAACACGCGATAATCACTAGTTCAAATTTCAGCATTTATGAACAGTTACTGTGACATATTGTTTCCACGCTAATTCTTAGGCCCGCTAGAGCAAGACCCACTCCGGATAGACCTTCTAGCTGAAGGCGGGTCCTTACCTAAGAGGCGATTTAGAGGACATGTTCGCACACTAGGTATAGTCGAAGGCGTTAAAAAGTTGGGCGACGACGCTAACTGAGTTTTAAAATAATATGACAATGACAGTCCTTGACAGCCCAACAAAAGGCGCACCTTTGCACTTGAATTCCAGTAATAAATTGATTGATTACGCGGTTGCTATCACTTCCTACGATCTTTTCCATATGTCAAATAATTCGTTTACTTCATGTCGCCAGAGGTTTTTTAGGTCTGGTGTTGAAGACAAATTTGTCCAGCCAGTATTTGATGATTATGGATAACACTTGTCCGTGATTGGGATAAACGATAATCCGTCTGCGTAAACTCTGGAAAGGACGACGGATGAAACTAACCTCTCGCTCAGGCTTTCATAGAAGGGCGTTAGCAACCTTTGCCATATGTGCTTTGGCATTGTCGTGAAAATGGTTATCTTCGTTTTGACCATCGGATCTTGTCTGTCAAGTAGCTCCGTTTACTTACCGCAGCTGGGTCACATTCCCATCGTTGTTCACTGTATTACTCGTAACGAACATTTGGCAGTGATTAGAATATATCCAATCACACTAAACGTGAATCATGGTCTTCCTAAGACCGAAATTCGACTTGACATTGGGCATAGGTCTAATTCCCCAAAGCTATCTATTCTTCTTTCTCCTTTATGTTATTGTTGAGACACCAGCCGTGAGAATTTTGTGTAGAAATTTATCATTGTGGTTGCATGTTGCCTGATGCGTGACGGCACACAAGATGCTAAGAGGAACTGAGAAATCGGAGGTTAATTTTCAGTCCAACTTCTAGTTGCTTTGTTGGCCGTTTTCCTTTAAAAATGCCTTCAGGCTATTTTTATCGACCTTGAAGAGCATCGACCAGAGGAGCAGGATACAACCTCTAGTTCTAAGATGCCATTATTGAGTTTTGTGAAGCATCTTTATGAAGTCTGTAAGACATGAGGTTCACACCATATATGCTACAATCTTTTACGAAGATTTTATCAACCATTGAAACCTAAAGGCATGAATTAGAACGAGCGTATGAAAAAAGAAACGTACGTTTGAACGGTATATACAAGTAGCCAAACAGGTAAGGCTTAAAAGAAACATATATATATATGAGAGTTTTTTAGACTCCGATACCTTTTTTCTTACACCCATGCGTTAATTAAATGAATTTCCGATAGCTTTCCCAGTGCATCACTTCTGGCGATTTTAGTTGGTGTGCTTAATACCAACAGTAACTCTGATCTGTAAAACCACCGACGGCAGTTGGACCATCCGATCTGATATCTGCTCCCCATAAACTACCTATGGTATATATTTGTCTCATGTGTAAAAATATGCTCGATATCAACTAAAACGTATTGATTGAAATGCAAGCTTAATCTGTACCAATGAAATAAATTTGCCCATGATGACGAAGCTCCTACCTGTAAAATGCCAAACAAATGGCATTAAAAAACTTCTATCTATGACAATAGTTAATTTTTCCGTGAATAAAGAAGTTAGACTCGATCTTCGTAATATCTCTAGAGGCCTTGTATGCACGAACCGTTTGTCTCTTGTGGAATACATCGATGTTATGAGAATGCATTAGATGATATGTACAAGGTTATTGTGGTATCAATTGAAGATGCGATCTTCTTATTGTACTTGCAGTGTACCTGTGATTCTGTGATCGGCGAAATTAATGCTGTACTACTCTTTACTTATTAGTTCTAGTATTGTGAATATGGTTAGCGTTTATAATATTACGTTGATTAAGTTCTTCATTAAAAACGTCGGACTAAAGCGGAGAGCAAGATAAACAAGATAACAGCAATTGTTCATAGATTAAGGCTCGATCGTTCAAATGTAATTTCAACTTATTACCATGTCGTTGTGACTATTAACTTTACATTATGTTCAAAAAAAAACTTTTGGGGATCACAAATTACTTGCTGTGAAAAATATCACCCACTAATTTTAGAGTCAATCGGAGGCATATCTGCTGGGCTGAGCACTGTTGAGCATTTAATATGTGCAATAATAATGTGAGGGCTTTTAGCCCGGTAAATATATTTTATGTGGAAAACGTGTAGTTAAAAAAATCTACTGCATTCAAACAAAGTTACGAAGTCCACGAGAGTTCGCTCTGTATCACTTTGTAAACCCTCTGTAAATATTGTATTATTAAGTGAATCCACTCCCCTAGGTGCTTCCTCCCAGCAAACACTTGTCGCCGCCATGGGCAAATGTTTGTTTGAAGTAGATATGTTATACATTTAAGTTTGTTAATATCGAGGATATTTTTAGTACTATTTCACATAGGAGACTTTAAAACTCAACGTCAACGGAGTTTACTAAATAGAGTATCAACGACTCTTGGCAAAGCAGTTTCAATAAAAGCTGAAATGTGAACGATAAGCTCACCAATGCGCATCATATGAATTAGACATGACCTCTTATGGCTAGAAGACTTCACCAATAAGGGGAACAAGGTCAGGAAGCTCAGGCGAAGAGTAGAAACATCCTGCTTCGTGGTGGGACTTCTAAGAAGGTTTCGATTCTCAAACATGTTTTACGGCCGATTCCACTGCCTTTAATCTAGCTACACGCACAAATGGACATTTGTCTCCGCTCGAGTTCGGCCCTAGACCATCTCAAGTATCCGTGAATTCAGCGGCAACAGCAGGAACAATCACTATATATTAAATACTTCGTTTGCCTTTTTACAACATTGCTGAACTGCTGCATCGGACTCTTATCCGTTCGCTAAAGTCTTTCAGAAAGTGCCTAAAAGCATTTTCTAAAATATACACCACTCTAATTCCCTTACACTTCAGTTAGGTGTTATGGTGCAACCCCATGTTGATGCTGTGATTGCACTCGACATCTCAACTGGAAACCATTACTTTTCTAATTTTCTCATAAACTACCAGCTTGAACCAAAGAACAGGTACGTCACGATATTTTAAAACAAGAGCTTACTTTGGCGTTTGATTCACACTCGAATAATAATAAAAAATAATAATTTGCGCAGCTGCCGTAATTTTACAATTTCGTGCTTATGTGATTTTATTCATTTGCTGGATCAGCGTTGGTATCTCTTTTATGTGCAGAATAAATAAACAGCAGTAACCGTTTTTTGTCGAATACACCTTGTTATGTATATAATTTATAAGTAAATTCTGTGTATCAAAATCATGGAAGTGCTGCTTCTGGCCAGACTTTAACTTCAAGCGGCCAAAGGAGTATTAGTGGAAAAATTACTCTTTTACTTTGCTTTATTATCGCTACTCGAGAATTTATTTAGAATTTTAAAATATCCTGTGTAATAAAAGTACACGTAAATACGTATAAAATCGAACGGATCGTATCGTATGTGACAAATCTGTATCGAATTCTACAATCCTTTATCGTAGAGCATTATCGTGTAATAGTTAACTAACCATTTAAAAAAAATATCTACAGAAATGGAGAAAGATGACTTCTATAAGTAGTACAATTTTGTGGTGTTTCGACGTAAAATCTGTAGGTAAGCGGCGGTTTGAACCATGTGCGTGAATGATGATGATGATTGCTATTATTATTTATGACAGAGAGAGAAAATTTCTATTTGTTTTTAGCTACAGTCCACTGACGGAGGTCAACAAAAAGCCAACACTTCTACGGCGGATTTACAATACGGAGAATCACTGCCGCTACTGCCGCTCACCGCTATTAGGAAAGTTTGACAGATGCAGCTAACACCGCCTAAGTCAGACCGAAGGCATGTAGGTTAAGGTGAGCTTGAGTGTAAGCACAGAGTTCGCACAGCCTGATCTCATAAAAAAGTACATTTTATCTAACTGGACATAATGCATACTATGGGAACTTTTTAGCCACAGAATTGTTTTGTCACGTTCAATTGTGCCGTAAGTGAAACGAGTTAAAATAGCGATGCTTACTTCGTACTGAGCTTATTGACGTAAATTGATCAGTGCATCGTCGTATTTAAGATAAACTCCCTCTATGTGTACGTCAAGTCGCCAAAAGACCAATAGAAGCGTTAATAATTCTGGATAATCATTATAGCTCAACGTTTTAACCCTAAAGTATCTTCAATATATAGTATAGTGTTATTCGAACGCTCTTAAGCGATGTGCAAACTTTCCGCGTAATTAGGTTTATCGTTTTCGGTAAGTATTATAGTTTGTGAGTGGTCCAATGTGACAAGATAGTTCTAGTTTTCGAAAGTGTCTTTTATATGAAAGTTACTGATAAAACACGGTACTTTTATAAACGAGTTTTAGACGAATAACTCTCTTATTGGACACAAGTTAATTGATTAATCTAAATGCTTATCAGAACTTACTCTAAAACTTCTCAATGCTCTATCCACCCGTGACGAGTAGCCCAAATAATCTTGATGGATTGATTGAGATGGCAAGCTGGCTTGAGACGTGGAGAAGGAATAGACTGGGCTAGTCATTTCCTTAAACTATGTCCAAAATGCTACGTCTGCTTTGTTATGGTATTTAGTCTTCGAGTTGGGGTGCTTCCGTACGCTAATCGATCTCTTCTTAAACAGACAACTATGTACGTTACTGTGATTAGCGTAAGATATTCTGTTGCCATTTAAATATGTTGTCAACAATCCAACGCGATACAAATTGAACTACTTCTTAACTGTCAAGGTCCGCTCGCACATAAAACTTTTTAATGAGCATGGAGTTCTTATTATGCACGCTTCGAGTCTATTGTCTGAAGCATAAATCAATGTACGCAGACTACATCTGATCTCTATTGTGCCAGCTTTCTAGAGCTTCTCTCAGGGATTATTATAAAAACATTATCAGCTCAATCAACTGAACGCGGGAACTAAGCAACGAGTTTGCCGAATTTTATTACTCTATAATCGTTGCATCGAAAGCCACAGAATATTCTATTCAAAGTGACTGGGATTTATTTGGTGTCGCTTGCGTGATCGGGTGCCAGCACTGATTTACTGTTATTTACTGTTATATGCTAGCTTTGTTAGACGAGGCCGCGCGTGATCTTGCAGTAATCACAGTCTCTCCAAATCAACGTAGCCTCCCTGTCTCTATGCTTTGATAGTGCATTTCAATGGATATTAGAATTAAGCAGCTTCTTAACGAGAATTTCGTATTTGGATTATTACAGCAGAACAATATTAGGACGTTTGCAACGACTAAATACATATTGCGAATACGTAAGAAATCATCGAAAACTTTAACCAAGATGCAAACGCACCGCAATTGATGTAGGGCAGCGTTTTGCTTCTTATCGGCCTTAATAATTGAAACCTGAATAAGGTGACCCCGATAACACTTAAATATTAACTGCTACATTAATCCTTATTAATTTTATATATTTTATATATAATATATTTTGCTTCGATTTATTATAGAATGACAACTAACTTTCTTTAATGTTAGCTGAAAATGTATTACTTAAATTATCGTAAATTATGGGATTATGCAGTTCTGTTTTAGACACAGCTATTTTTCGTAAATCGGTACTTCGCGGGCCTCGTTTAATGGCTTTAAGCGCGTACATCGGACCATTCATGTAGATAGCATGAACGCAGCAAGGAAGCGGTAAAGCACCATACTGCTATTGTAACAAAGTGAACGAACAACTTCATAAAACTTGTAATTACTATTATCAAGACTAATCAATGTATTCTGTGTTTATTTTTTGTATATTTGATGACACTTGTCTAAAGATACAGGCGGCTATGACCGAACTGGACAAGTTTTTCTTTGGGGGCTGTCGCACCGACTTGGACGTGGTGAGTCATTTTGATCCATCTGACTTAGATCCCATTGATCCCGATAAGGAGGCCGCAAGGTCCCGAAGTCCACCGAACGACGAAACGAGACCAGCTTTTAATCACGTCTCCTGCAAGAACATGAAGTATGTATGTTACTTGTAACTGTTAGATTGTCTACACTTATTTAACTGAGAATACATAACACAGATGGAAAAAGGGGGGTCTGAAACGCTGAGTTATTACGTTTGCTCCGACGCTCATGTTTTATCATACCATTATAGTAGAGTTTCGCATGCGTCAAAACCTATTTATAGCTCACTAATGGCTTTTTATTTATAGGCCTTCAGATGTCATTAGAGTCGCAACTGGAGAATGGTCAGTCCTAGATTTATCACCAAAATGACCTGCCACTGTCATATATTAAAGATATTCAATTAATTTATGATCGCATCACCCATCGACAAAAGATTTCATTTGTTTACATGAAATCGTGATTGCCGTGTGAATTCCGTTCCCTGTTTGTCTCCATATTTCTATGGGTTCGCAAATCAAACACAATGTAGGTATCTATCAACAAATAGCGACGAATAATTGGTCCCTAGTAAAGTTACATAAAAAAAAAATGTGTAGATGCAATCATCTGTAGCGGAGGCATTCATTGGGTAAATTAACTGGGTTAGCTCAAAAAAAAAGAGAGGGAAACATTGTTAGATGAATACCACTTCCCTTCGCGCGAAGAAATCGTGCAATGTCTAACGAACACTACATCCGAAATTTTTAAAAATTTCTTCTGACTTATCTAATGGTACCTACCGGTGATATATAGATGACACTATAATAATAGCCATCTAGAGAGGTATCCAAAATGAGAAACAACTCAAATAGGAACCATTAAAACCCATTGTTGCAGAGTTCATAATGAAGCCGCACAATAGACAATACCAAAAAAAGAAACCTTGGTTGAAAATGTACTATCCGTTTTATAAGCAAAGAATTAATGTAGCGATGAACATCATAGAGCAGATAGATATTGTATTGATTGCTTATAATGCACATCTGGCTTGCTAATTGTAAGAGACCCTTACTGTCATACAGTCCCAAGCTATAGATTAGTAGCACCATCTATCCCAAATAAAAATAATTTAGAGTTTTAAATATGTAGGATCGGCTTACAAGAATATGTTATTAGATAATAGTTTTCTACTGACAGATACATTTTCAGGCGTAAACGGTTATCTAGGAAAACTGAGTTCACCCTCTATGTAATCGGTTCGCTGCCAAATAGTGTTATCCGTAACGGATAATTTAGCTTGGTATTAATCAGCCATCGGCATGGTTTTGGCGGTTGTTTCTGTCAACACTAACCCCATGCCCGATTGAAGCGCCCTCTCGAGCCGAGGCTATCAACCTAACTATTCGATCCGAAAGCTGAACCGCGAAATTTCAACGGAAACCTGTTCTGTGCCGGCTGCTAATGTGAGACTAACGATATAATAAAGCTATCTACGATTCCCGTATTGATAGCAAGAATTTATAGTTTTATACCCGATACTCGAAATATCGTTCGGTTAAATTTTGTCCGTTAGTTTTAATTTTAGCAATGACTGTGAAGTTTACTTTGAGCCGTGCATTTAATCTATGCACGTGCTTTCACGCAGCCCAAGTGAATAGCTTAATTAAAACGGCGCAATTTTCCTTAATCGCATCGCTGTACCGCTCAATTCGTTGTGGTTGACTCGCAATATATTTCAAAGCTCCTTGTTATCTTTTTGTCGCTGCTTCATCACGTATTTGCTAAACAGTTTTGCTATCAAAATATATGTGAGGGTGTGTTTTTATTCGTAGTGCAACCGACCACGGCCAGTGCTTTCTGGTTCGTGTCTAGCGTCGATAACTTTAACGCTAATTGTGGTATCTGTAGGGACCGCTGTTGGGATCGGAAGATAAATACTTTGAATCTGCGTGTGAGTGGCTGAGCCCATCTGCGCTATGTAAAAGGAAGCGGGGTGTTTATTGTGCTACGAGCGACGGGAAATAAAGTCGACGAGTTTGTAAAGGTGAGGAGGCCCTGCCGGAGGAATCGTCTTGCTGCTGGGTTCGCCGCTGCGCTCACTGGTCTAGCCAAGCTAATGTTGGCTTACATGCGTTCGGACCAGCAACATTTCTAACCGATAGTACGTGCAGTTGGTGTCTCTTTAGAGTTGAGTGGCTCTGGGCTCAATCATGTTACATCTGGGTCGGAATGAGCATTGGTCGATTGGAATTGACGAGTGACTAGGGGAAGCCGACAACGTACTGAACGTCGACCTCTGTGGGTTTCATCGTGGCCACGGTGCTGCTGTAGTGTTTTTCTTTTTTCTATTTGCGTGTTTTTTGTGTATCAGAGTTCATGGCTTCGTTACTGTTTATATTGCGGCGGCATTTGGTGCTCCGCCTATTAGGATAGCATCTAGGACGTGTGGCCGGACCGAACAGCCCGGCTTAAGGAAACAAGCACCAACGGGCAATTTGAAAGCAACGTAAAAGAAACAACAGCTTTTCTCATTCTGACTCACTACCTTCATCCGTCTCAGCATGAGATGTATTAAATATCGGGTAGGATACAATGTGCTTTGGTACCTATTTAATTACGCGGCGTGAATCTGTTCGATGAGTTGTAGTTAGGAGATATTAACAAGAATTCGCGTTCAGTTGATTCGTGACTGTATGTGTCAATTGTAAGAGATGGTTTTCCCGTTAAGCTAGTGGCGCTGACGGACCGGATGGACATTCGATTGAAAAGAAAATTGACTGCATAGGACCATTTAGTAGATGATGGATAATACCATCGTCGTTGTGGATACACAAATTAAGTGAGACAGTTCTAGTTACTTCTCAGTTCTAATTAGGTGAAGGTTAGGAAGAAATAGAAGGCAATATGGTTTTTCGAGGATACTCAGTGCCCATTGTTGTGGATAGCCCTAAACGATTCTTCGAAGGAAATGTCCGACCAGCTTCGCCAAAGTGAGTATCATTGGCAAAAAAAACTGTTTATTGTTTATATGGATAAATAAAAAAAAATACGATAGCTTAATATGTATTTTATTAGAAGAAAGTTTGTTACTGCTAAATAAAAAAAAAATTCTATTCATTTCTATTGTGGTCTCAATTGTCATTCGCACTAAATATTGATATGACGACTATTCAGCCAATATACGCCAAATTATTCCCGTCTAGCATTCATTCTTTAAGACTGAACTTAATAGTCTTTTAAAGTCCACGATTTTAAATAACTTTATTTATTATTTACATTTATCTTAATGGACAAGAAACGGAATATAAGTACTTTAAACGTTATTTATAAATCACGTACGATCCTGTGCGCAGAAAAATGATCGCAGACAAAATATGTCAAATGGATGGTCCGAAATCTTCGTATGTAAAGCGTATATTCTCCTTCCCTCTCTTTATCCCCCTCTCTCTCTTTCTTCCTATACATGTATATATATGCTTTTTTATATTTTTTCTTACAATCTGCTCTCTGTGACTAACTCTGTAGTGACGTTGCCGTTCAATTGATCATAGGCAATAGTCTATATAATTACAGGAGTAAACCTAATAATCGCTTGTCCACTAGGTTGACCTAGGCGTTTACTACTGAGCAGCAGCTGAGATTTGTTTCCATTTTTCCGCTTTTTATATTAGGATAAAGTTGCTATATCGATGCAAAGCTGTTTGAAAAACTGATACCAATCGTCTCATCACGTCGCCTGTGTTTCGTTATTTCGTGTCTAGAATACAAGAAGTCAATTATAGATCACCGCATTTAGGAAAGTCCGGATTTGTTTTACCAGCTTGTGTTGCGTTAGGAATATCGAATTGCTTTCTAGCAGTAGATACTTAATAAAATAGTGATTGGCATTATGTGATCAAACTGGGATAAGTCTATACTCGCAGATCTTTTCTCATTTGGCTTGCCACGATACATGATTTAGCTCAGCTTGCATGAAGCCGTGTACATCCATTATTCGTGCGCGAATTTTTATGCATATATCCATGTGAGTGTCTCGTTCAGCAAACATTATTTTATAGCCCTGTTTTTGTGCCGTATAGATTTATCTTTCTACTGGATGATCTAGAGACCTTGACTTTGTCACTACAGACTGTTTACTTTATACAGTCATTAATGTAAAATGCATACTTTCGCACTTTTCCTGAACTCACAGGATAAGCGACACCTCAAGGGTGTACTTCAAATTCAACCGTTTGGATGATTCTTTTGTGATGCAAAGAACTTTTTTGATTGAACCTGAAAATGCGTTAAAGGATAGATTCCCTCAACGTTAGCAAAGAGCCTATTTTCGAAGTTAGAATGCTTCTAAAAACATTTTTCTTTCTTTTTTTTGCCTGCCTCGTTTTAACTCTTAACAAAAGTAACCACTGTCATTCAATGGGTGAAAAAGATTTACTTTAAATCTTTTTTCTTCTTTCAACTGACAGGGTTGCCCTCAACTTCATTATTCTGTGCTACAGTATTGCGTTTTCCGTTTGAGTTAATGTTAGCACATGTTGCATCTCTAAAATAATGCAGGATCGCAAAAATACATTTAGTAGTAAAACTAGACCAGCACACAGGGTGGCAGTTTTAACGCAGATGAGTCGGATTTTTTCAGGACAGCTAGAAAGACGTTTCGGCATCTACTGATACTGTTGACTACTTATAAGCATTAATTTCTTTTACGAATCGATTTAATACGGAAGATTTTGATTTTTAGTCGTATGAAGTTTGAAATCGTCAACACAGTTGGAACAGTACTTATTAGTTACTTCCTAACAGGCGAATGCTAGAAGCGTTTTTCTAGTTTTTGAGCCACTCGAAAAAGCGATAAGACCTCACAAACGCTACCGATCTTGGTACGGATCCGCTCAATAACCTAAAGTATTACCCATACAAAAATAGGTAGTAGTAATAGGTTGTAATGAACACACATGTTGTAATGAAAGATGAAATCAGACTAACTAGAGATCCATTTGACAGTAAAGACGGAATATCTGACCAGTCAGTTTATCTGGCTACCAGGAATGTCTCTGTTTAGTTGGACAACTAAGAACCAACGAGCTCTCCACGAGACCGCCAATGATTTTAAAATGGAAACGCAAATTTCATCTAGAAACCTGACTTTGCACTAAATCTTAATAGCAACGGTCAACATTTAAGTGATCAGGAAACAGTGTACGTTTTGTTCTGCTTCTCGTAAAATGCCTTTGGTAGAAGCGGCAAACAAGCGACTATATTTGCTCCTATTAAGCATGAATAAGTCTTCTTTAGAATAGATCTTCCCGAGGAACTTTTTTTTCTCATCATCTCATATGAAAGGCTGTAAACGAAAACATATCATTATAAGGTGTAACAGAGGAGCATAGACAATGTATCTAGAAATATACATTTAGCAAACATTAAGAACGGCTACAGCATAGAAAACATTTGCGTTTACATTTGAACCGTAGCTTCATCATCTTTACTGATTCTATGCACGGCAAGCACCCAATACGATAGTGTTCTGCATAACTAGCGGCCGCTCCAGGAACTTCATTTCCTACCGTATATCGGTTTACACTGCTATTCCTTATGGTGATAGCTGTTTTTATGGCGAAGAAGTGAACTTACAAGAAGATTCAGTCAAATACATGAGTAGCACTATGAGGACACAGTCCAACTCCCAGAGCACAGGGCACTCGAGTTGACATCGATTATGTAATAATCAAATGTTGAAATTTAAAAGCAAATAGTGTCCGATTCGTTAAGTACTGCAATATGGACAGAAGCAATTGTATGTTTATGAAGCTTTTATTATGCTATATTTACATAGTAATCGTTCTAGTTGCTCGCCAGCAAAGACTGCTTTTGAAAGTTGTCCCTCCGAGGGGTATTGATGAAGAATGTATATTAATGTTGTAATTCAAGGAGATTAGGCTAGCATTTTCATTGATTATACAGCCCCTTGTTTCAAATAGATTTGTTTCTGGGCTGAAGCAGAAGCAGAAGCATGGCTCTATATACGGATTCGAACGGTACCTGAAAACTTTTTCGCCTGCTTAAAGTTATTTTTAATTTACTTACACTACGCGTCGATTGTGTAGCTTGTAACAGGCTTTATATGAGATCGAGGGATCTTAGAATATAAAAATTTATTAGTCAGATACTTTAACAAATTCTATATCGAATTCTTGCAACTATTTCAGTTAATCTTATTCATACCTCTATGAGAACATCTATTCCAGGCATATTAGTGTCGCATGTACCCAGCTGTCGGCACAATAGGTTATTGTCTTTTTATTATTAAAGGGACTTGAACCCATATAACCCAAAGAAGTCGAATAGTTCTCCAGACTAATTACGAGTCAAACGTTTTGCTATCCTTTATCTTTTAGACAAAATACAGCTGAATGATATTTATTTCTCTTGTCCTTTTAAAAGTGTTCTATATAATGGTTTGAATGAGCTTTTTTTAATTTATCAATAATTTCACTGCAGTTGTCATTTCATATCATAACTTGCAACAGTCGACTCCGTCATGCGCCCGTTCAAACCCTAACGCCATGTAATATGTGTGTATCATCTAATGCAAAAAAATAACGCCCAAGATTGGTTATAACGACGTTAGCATTAAAACGTATTGTTTTTTGTGCTTCTTATTACGCAGCTGTCTAGGGTTAGATCTGTTAGAAATGACGTATATCGTGCACGTCTATACTTTATTATAACGCGTTTTTAAAGTACTTTCGAAACAATTCTACGTCGTTAGTAATGAAAAGGGTACACGAAATCTCTTGAAGCCAATTCTATTAGCAGATGTCGGATAAAAATAGTGATTTTATTGACTGATGATATGGACAAGCTAGAAATCCTAATTAAGCTCGCAGCTAGATAACCGAACAACAAGCATAATAACGCCAGCACCATCACCATTATTATTATTATTTCTACTATTATTGCCATCCGTCTGTGCCATTCACACGCAAAGTGTCCCAGGAAGACGAAAAGGCCCATTTAGACTTCCATAGAAAATGCAAGTGACGCCAATTGAATATCTCTACTATAACACCAAGCATAGTTGTTGCCTTTTAAACTTTTTTTTTTATGAACTGATTGAGTTCGAGTGTTTGAAGGAAATAAAAGTTGCTCAGTTTCTGTCAAAACCATTTTATAGAAACTTTTGTTTCGGTCCATCAAAATCCACGTGAGATTGTTCAGTGATCATTAATATGAACACGATCGGGAAAGAGAATCAGCTTTGATGCTACTTTTCTTATCAGTGCATCAGACATGACACAACATGGGTAGAGAAAGTTAGAGATCTTCCTGATAATGGCGCGTCTAGCTGACAAAGCACTGTAATACATTAAAACACTGTAGTGAGTTAAAAATGTAAAAAAAAACAGTTTACGCGGCCTACAACTTACGTAACGTTTGAGTCCGCCATACTATGCATTTTACACATGTTTAATATGACACTTCATAACTGAGCTCAGTGTTTGAATAAACACAGCTCAATGTGAAATGATTGACCTCCTGTGCTCGCTATAGCATCTCCTCTCAAGGAAGAACTCTCTTCCCGAAACACAATGCAAACGAAAGGAGGTGCATGAATGGGATATACTGGTCCCTTATGACCACGACTGTTTCTAGGCTCTATTATCTGAAGTCGTTGGAGATCGCTGCAAATGGTGAGCGATCGCTGCTGATGAAACAGTACGTTGCCTGCTTCAGACGACGAATCAAATATATTATGTTACCGAACAGACTTCGCTGACGACAACGTCGTATTGCAGAAGTTAGTGAAGACCACTCTGGGCGGTAAAGATAGTAAACCTCTGGTGACTGGTGGCAACATTTGTTCAAGCAAGACGGTACGGCTGATCGTGTTTGATTGATGGCGTTAGCACGGAGCTCGAAATTTTCTAGCTGGCTCTATAGATTTAGTGAACATTTTACCGATCCTCAAACGGATGAAGCGTCTTCTAAGGAATCCAGATGGTAAGCGTATTCAGAATAAGATATTAATGCGTCAAAGTTTATTTTTGTAAACTACGTCAGGCAAACGACATAAGTGCTGAATAAGCGCAAATTGCTTAAACGTAATACAAATATTCGTGGAGCCTGTGGACTATCAAAGTCCCGTGAGTGCTTTTTTGACGCGTGAAATTTAAAAACTATTTGAGTAGATTATCTTTTGCTTTAGCATGTGAGTCACGTTCTTTACCTTACAACCTCGTTTCATGCCGATCAAAAATCAATTTTGTTTGGCGAATTAAAACAGCTCTATATTGATAGATTTATCGCTGAAGTCAACATGAACCTCTCACATTTGACGCGTATGACGTTAGCGTAATATTGTTCCACAATGAGAAAGTCTTGCAGACCATGAAAGTCGCTGGAATGGATCCTTCGTGTATGCAATGCCATCAATTATTTATTTAACAATATCTATAGAATCGCATCAGTATTGCAGAGGTCCGTTTACCCGTAGAGAACAAAGTTCTGTTTATGGCTTTGTCTAATACACGTTAGACTTATGCCGGCAGGTAACTCTCTAGCTTGGCAAAATCCTAGACCGAGTTTTGTGTCTGTTCGGAACATTAGATAAGAGGTCTAATTATTCGCGTTTATGCAATTTGACGCTAACTTTAAAAATCACAACGTTATTTACGTGGCATTTGTTCCTATCGACACTGTAGGCTTATTAATAGCATTATTGTTAGCAGTTCGATATTGTTTATATATTTTATCACTGGATTTGGTAAATAAAGAACTACGCAACCGTCCCTTATTAGCGCGCTATTATTTGAAGCAGCCAATAGCATAACCAGCTGGATGCTCATTCCAAAGAAAAAAAAATGGCAATAAAATGTTGAACGAAGTAAAAAAGTGCGCGGCTTTTGAAAATGTGTCAGTGCATTATTAGCTACTTTGACCGTAAAGCAAACCAACTGATTAGCTATAGTACGCTTCTAGGTTACCTTCAAAGGAACTACTTGATCTTCATAGATAAACCAGGAACATAGCATGAAAAATAAAATACATATTTATTCGTTATTAGGCAAAAAAGGAAGATACAAATATATATTTCGGATTCGATTATAAAATCGATTGCGAACTACATAAATAAACGATACTTATAGTAATATATTATCTTGTTTTCTTTTGTATGATGAGTACGAGAAAATGTTGCGATTAGCAGACTGCCGTGAGTCCACGTCAATAGAAAAAAATTATGTGCCTTCGAGACGGTTGGACAATAACATCGTGGCCGACCGTATAGCTAATCGAGTTCGAATACGCTTAGAAAAAAATGGTCAGGAGGAACCTTAGCCGGTCAGGATCGAGATGATGATTGAATTAACTGGATACGACGGCAAAGAGCAAAGTTAGGTTTGCTCTATCCTTTGTGCGATCATAGTTAGAATGAGTGATTGAGGGAAAAATGTATTTGTGCTTTAATTATAATATTCTTAATACGATACATAGGTCACATGCTCTTTTTATTACGTATTAAAAAAAAAGTAGGTTTATTAAGAAGTAAACAACACAGACTTGGAACGTTTGTAAGTATTATTCATTACGGCTGCACATGTAAACGGCAACCGATAAAAATGTTCGTTTGGAAACTAAACGCGCAAAAGAATGCTGTGAAAATAGTTTAAATCAAGTTGTATTGCAAGTGAATGCTATTGATAACTTGCAGCCTTAAGTTTAAGGGTACACTGTGACAGTAAGAAAAAGGACGTTATAACATGTTTATAGCTGCAGTTAATTAAATAAAGAAGCTGCTGACTCATTTGCGCCGTGGTAGAATACACCGTATGTATATTTTAGGTTCAATAAGAAAATACTGTGGGTTCAGGAAAAGCAGCAGGTACGACCCGCTTGGCAGAAGAATTGCAGAAGACTGTTCGTAGGCAGCGAACATGTTTTATAAGTGGTGTTTTTTCCGAAGTATTTGCACACTCATGCGTAAAGGACCTAAATGATCTAAACGTAATTTTGCGTGTGCTTTACACACACAGAAAATTGCTCCGATTACTTCACGCTGACAACCGATAGCCTTCGCCAAACTTCATTGGGAAAACGCTCCCTATTTAATCCTTATTTGCCTATAGACAAAGGCTAAGAATCTATTAAACGACTTCAATGTCCCTTCTGACAATTCTGTAACGATAATACGTAACAGATTTGAAGTCAACAGTTAAACCCAATAGCAGTTGAACCCAGTTCCCGGCCCGTACACCGACATCCATGCGATCGTTTCATAATAAATTTGAGGTAATTGGCACCGGACTTTATTTCTCTACTGCACATTCAGGCACCGTTCACTGTTATCCAACTCATTTGACAGCAGTGATTCAGGTTTCAAGTTTTCGTTGAACTTTCCTGCATACTTCGGCCGCCATTGCTATAATGAAGAACTGATGCCAACTGCTGGACTCTCGTTATTACCTAGTATCAGTTATTCGTCCATTGTTACCTTGCCAGGTCTTTTTTTTTAATTAACGAATGCAGTCGAGCCAGTAGCAACAATAGTGCCTCACGGGCGTCGCCGCGACTGTCAGTTGATCGGTTCAACACACGCTGATGTCCGCGTCGGCGTCAGTGTCCTAAAACGGGGTGGCAGGAACAGCCGTTGTGGAAGTATTAAGCGTAATTCGAGTACTAGGCCACCGTCATAAGAGCAATTAAGGACACAAGCTAGAGCAATTAGTTGCCATCGTTAATCACAATTAGTGGCTATGATATAGCTATGGCGGCCTACGTCGTCGGAGCTAACAGCAAGCAGCAGTTAGCAAATAGCGCTCGTTGTTGCGTTCGTTAATAACGAGAGTGTGGACCCAATGGTAATGGCAAAAAAAAGAGTTCTGGTAATAGTGGTAACGCATAGCAATAATAGGATTTGGTCCAAGCAAAGAATAAAGATGAGAAGGAGGCAAATTCATCACGGTCATATCCATTGCGCCATTGTGTTGCTGAGTTACAATGCGATGAGATGTTATTGTCAGATCACTAAGATGCACAGACTCACCGACAAAAACGACTAGATGCTGCCGGCTCAAAATCTGACGGCAACGGCACCTAAAGCACCAGTTGCTACATAGCTCGAGTAGCGACAGTTTCCAACAGCGGCAGCAACGGCAGCTGTGTCATAGTTGAGGAAGTCTGAATGACTCCTCCCAGATATCGGGACCGTGTGCTGTGTTGGGGGAGGGAAAGGGGGTCCTTTATTGTGAATAAGATTTGTGGCCAAATGAAGGGACCGACAAAGAGCGCAAGGAGTCTAAGTTAGATGTCCTGCGAGCGCTGTCGAAGTCAACACGCATTTGCACACTGCAGAAAGCAAGGGGGCCTCACAGAGGCGTGCACATCTATGGAGCACCACTCCAGCTGCGATCTGCATGTGGTGCCGGTGGCGTTCAACGGTGGCAGTCACTATTTGTCCATCGAGCAGCTGCCTGAGGTAGCAGCTGGGGGTAAACTGACTCGCCGTGTATCGTGGCAAGACCTTCTCCTTTTCCCAGACAGGAAAACTCTGCCTACAACGGTGATGATGACAAAATGTAATGACGTTGACCTCGGCGACAAATAACATCAAGACGACCATTTTGAGCGACCATTTTCGGTGATTCAGTGCTTTCTCATGTTGTAGCGGTGCACACAGCCAGAAGCAAACTTGCAAGGGAAAATAATACCATAAAAATGTAAAAGGGTATCGGAACACTTTATGAGAATAGGTCACATGCATCACTGTTGGATATTGACTCTTCGAATGTGAATGGGTGTTGTAACAAAATAAGGAGTTAGTAATTTCGCTAGTTGGGTAAATGATAAGTCTTGTAATTATGTGGTTCCATGTGATACATTAAAATAAGTGGACCTGTTAATTAAAGTGACTATGTTAGAACGATTCGTCTTATGTAAAAATATGACATATCATTTTTATGAACTTCATTATGAAATCGCAACAACTTCACTGAGAACGAGTACAGCGGAATAGAATTAATTGCTACTTACAGATCCACTAACTTCGTGTTATGTAATAAACAATCGCCTCATAACTGATGGTTGAAGTGGTGAAATAATCGCATCTAGTAGTTTGTTTTGAGCAAAGATTCCCTGGAGAAGAACCCAAGTGAACCGTGTACAGTTAATTGAAAGGGTCTGTCAATGGTTGCTAGTTCGTGGATGAGAAATGTCCTACCATGTAAACGGTATCCCAATGTCGCCGGTGTACGGGGAACAGGCGCTATCTGTGTCCTATCCAAACCCTTATCTGTACGTGTTTTTCGTCGGTCTGATCGCCAGCCTCGGAATTACCTTAGTTGTGCTGATTCTTTGCCTATTCACGTCCAACGCTAGGATCTACACTCTCTTCTATGTACCTGCCACTTTTGCTCCAGAATGGTATAATTGTTTTAGGAGAATGAAAAATAGCCATGTGGCTTGCCCATAACATATGGACAAGCAATGCGACAATTTTTTTTTCAGTCATTCCTTCACTTTTTCTGTGGAGTATTTAACTACGAACAGCATCTTGTCGTATTTCTATAGAAAAATATTTGAATCCAGTTCAACTAATTGTGTTAGTTATCGTTAGAACGAGCAGTAGAAATAACGCGTTATCTACTGAATGAGTCCGGCAGCAAGAACTAATACTTTTTTGGCTGTTGCTATTCGTCTTAGTCTAAGGTCAAGTCAAAAGGTTGCTTTAAGGATTCGAGAGAAACATGGCGTATCTAACGGAGACTTCAACGCTTAAACCAGCTTACCAACTTAATAAAAGGCATATTTTACCTAGAGAAGGCACCCGTTTAGACTTCCCGCATTCGACGAGGATTGTCCTCAGGC
This sequence comes from Varroa jacobsoni, assembly GCF_002532875.2. Taxonomy (NCBI): domain Eukaryota; kingdom Metazoa; phylum Arthropoda; class Arachnida; order Mesostigmata; family Varroidae; genus Varroa; species Varroa jacobsoni. The sequence continues at coordinate 174,808 of NW_019213701.1, forward strand.
GGTTTTGAGGGTGAATATCGTTAGTCATATCTCTAAACTGCGGAGATTTCTTGCTATGCGAAACAAATATCCCGCAGCTTTTTCAGTGCTGATAAAAAGTCACTAGGTTCTATTTTTATTTTAAATATCCATCCTTAAAGTCCGAACTCAAGGTCATTTTTTTGTAGTTCAAGCAAAATGAGAATTAAAATTTCGTAGAATAAAGAAAGAGATTTCTGGCAGTAAGTTATACCAAACCAAGCGAAACAATGAACAATGGAAACAACGAACACAAGTTCAGTAGACTAAAACTGCTTACTCTCAGATGAAATCGCTTTAAAACAACTTAAAAAAAAAAAGGGTACTGATTTGGTATACAATAGCAGATACAAAAGAAGGTTGTCATCGTTACGAGACTAGGAAATGATAGAACGAACGGATCGAACTAGTGTCAATAGCTTTATCGCAGGTACGCTCTACAGAAATGCAAGCATCAGTTGTTTCTGCACAGGGGAGCACGAGAGACAGAAATCACGCCACTTCATGAAACTGCAAGGTCTAGTTTCTGAGTGCCCGGTAATTGTTGTCAACTTTAATCTTTGATATGATTTACGGCTTACGTGCTTCATATGGCAATAGTAACTCCAAGAAACGGTCAATGGTTAGATTCAATCGCGTGTTGTTATCTATTTTACTTAGACGTGTATAACCATTAACGGGACAGCGTTCGATATGCATTTCTCTATTGAAATGATAACGTAAAGATACTAGTGGGCTGTTGGATCTTGATTCCGGCACGTGAAGTATCATCTGTAATATAACGTTATTTTACGGTAGTCGTTCGCTTTATACCTTTACTGTCGCCCCCCATCCCAAATGAAGCCCTTAGGTGCACACCGTCATCACACAAACGCTATTCTCGATATTCTTTAATTGCGCATTTTGTAAGTTTTGTTGAATATTTGTTTTGATAGGACTAGTTCTGATTGTATAGCGTATTACTTTGAAACCAATTAACGAAAGATTTCGTTAAGTCCAGGATCGAGTGGCTCTATATCCGTTTGCTAATGCCGCCAGAGCACAGCGTTGCATAAACTAATAAGGTTACTCCTGCGGCATCTGGGCTGGTGTTAGAAACCAAGGGTTGCGAGTTCGTATCTGAACGTCAGAACATAACGTTTTTACGAAAATTTTTCTCAAAAGAAAACATTACTGCAATCAAAAGATAACGATAAAGAACCGTATGAACACGTGTGGAGGTCGTGAGGCCACAGAGCCTAGGACGCACTTTTTACGGCCTTTGTAGAGAGGTCTAAAGAGGGTCAGAACTCGTAAGACTGTCCACACACACACACTCTAACATAGGTCAAAATACATACAGAATTACTCTGTGTGATCTGCTTAGCCGCATGGCCGATTTTTACTGGCGAACCAATGTATGTGTGTACGTTATGTTGTAGACATCTCTAACAACGCAGGTCCTAACTTGCTTCTATCTACCTTGTACACGTTGTTCGTTATTTATTAAAATGATTGACTGTCATGCCTGTATACTGAATGGATTTGGTCGACTCTGTAAATAGACTTATGAACGTTCTGTCGGTTTCCGTGCTAAAATTATAATAAATATTACACGTTCATGTATCACTCTGTTTTACTGACTGAATTCAGTGGTTGTTCATAATGGCGACAACCCGGATGAAGCCAATATTCATCGAATACTAGTTATTCTTTCTTTTAATAAATATAATTTAACTTAGGATCAAGAAGTTCATCCTCTCTAGTCGCGCATCAATTAGAAAAACCCCTCGGGAGCTTTCATATGTTATGGGCAAACCCCTAGTCTGTTTGTAGCTTTGTGTGCAAACAAGTAAGTTTTTTTAATTGACCACAGGCTTTTTCCTTGGTGAATTAGACGGACAACGTTTGAAATCTTAGACACGTTAAAAAAGTAGATCATGAATAGGATTCCACGAATAAACTTTCTTCTTATTCTGTTAGAAGGTTAAGGGCGAATGAACAGATTTTACACTTATTGAGCTCTCAAGCGAGTATACTTGGTTTTTGGTAGGTCACCCATTCCAATCCAACCGAAGCTTGCAGGGACGGCTCGTGTGCTTGTGAATCGCGTCCTAATCCATTCTCCTATATTAGCATTCTCCTGAAGTCTAATCCCTGTTCTTTAAACATACTCGATTGTGTAGCGATGTCCTTTTTGTAATTATCTAGCTATTCAGCAGATCCTTTTCCCTATGGCTTTTGCACTTCCTGGAGTCTTCTCTATAAAAAGGCAAGCGCAAAATCCTTATTGAAGGAAAAAGCCCCAAGAGGAGGCGTAACAACTGAAAAAAAGTCCTTAAAATTTGAGCAGGTACAAGGGCTGATGCTAGCGAATTGTCGCTGTTATTTTTTCGTCGTCGTCGTAGGCTAAAACATTAATTTGTGTTTAAATTAAGGGGGCAAAATTGGTAAGTATTTTTGGACAGCTGCACAGTCCAAACTTCGGTGTCCTATAGGTTTGAAATGTACATATTAGATTAAGTTACTGAGCTATAAGTTATCATACTTTTTTTCTATAATTTTAATTCGTCGTTATAAAAAAAGATCTGTCATCAGAATTTTAAGTGTGGTATTCCGATTTAGTGTCGTTGTAGGCTTCTACTTAGGGCAGCTGTTTAAGGCATCTTACTATAATTATTTCTACAAACTCTCTTTGTGACATGTATGAATTGTTTAGTTCTTGATTACCTAATTAAGCAATCATAAATTATCGGTTTAGTTGAATTTACCTGCTGGACAGTTGATTGAACTTCTATTACGCAGCTACGGATAGACAAATCCTTTCAAGCTTGTCGTCGCTTTCAGGAAGGGCCTACCCTTTTCTATCGTTGCTTGAGCATGATTTTTAGGGGAGTATTTCTAGAACGCTTTTACGAATACGTTCGCCGTGAACAATTGCCGCTTAATATATTATCAAGTAAACTGTATTTTTTAGACAGAATAGCAAAGAGTGCCGACGGTTTTCTCGAACATATTGGGTTATTGAAAGGGTATTGACCGTTCCTCTAGCTAGACGGTTTAGAGTCATATACCTCAGGTAATCTGGGCCGGCGCTGGTGTAATTTAAAAAGCTGAGATTTGGCACCATTTGATGTGCTAATATTGTTAGAATGGCTTCACTCAGGCACAGAGTAGAGCATCGCGGAGATGAGAGAAATTTTTGCAAGAAAACGCTGCGTTCCACAATGCCACACAGGGTGCATTGACGCTTAAAGCCAATATTGCGATCGCTATTCAAGGCTCGTCAACAGATGCCCCTACTTCGATGTAAACCGTGTTCACCTCGCGTGCTTTCAATGATCAGCCTGTCTTCATCTGCACTAAATTTACTTTTTCATTTCATTGCTTTTTTTTTATGAGTCTCGTTTAAAATAAGAATATATATACACAATGCTCATTCTCTGCTGTGAATATTTAAGTGCTTTACCGTTGTTGAAAATACACGGTTTTTAAGGCATTTCGAAAGGCTTGACAAGTGCTCTGCTTTATTCTGTATTATAATGTACTGGTGTTACGCGTCGCGCGTTTCAGGACTCAGCAGTTCATAATGCTATCGTCGATCTACTGTCAGTTGCTGGTCGTAGTGTGCGTCGTTCTCTTAACATCGGAAGTTATCACGGGCAGACAGCCACTTCTCTTCTTTTCTGAGGTGAGCTTTATTCCTTTATTTGGCGACTTATTTGCACGGCTCATACATTCATCTATCATTAGTACGGTTTAAATGATGTGGTATTAAATATCAACCAGGCACAAATAAGATGAAAATAATCATTACAATTTGTCCAAATGAAATGTCATCTTTATTTGTACACACAAATATATACAGAGAGAGAGGGGGAGAGGGAGCGAAAGAGGTGGGGGGGGGGGGTGATTTTACATATTAATACGGTTATTGACAAGATGAGCAGAAATGGTTATCCACTATTACTTCTTTTATATAAAACTATGTTGTTTTGAGGGTCGTTGTCCTTATAGTATGTAATCTGTTTTTTTGGAAAAATATTAATTACTAGACGAGAATCATCTCTATTATAAAGATTGATCGTACCTATGCATAATACGTCACTGCTTTATATGATTAATTATGAACGAAATATGTTACACTGTTTGATCACTATCTACGCGTATGTACATGATTAATTAACTATGAGAAAGACGAAAAAAAGCAACATACAGGGCCAGGTATATGTCAAGCATTAAGTACATTCAAATTGTAGCTTTAAAGCTGTAAAGTGATGTTTCCAAAAAAAATCGTGTGATTATCTACGTTTATCTTGCGTTAGTATTTGCTGATTATTAAAAAAGATCTACTTATTTCCTCTCTTTAGCTCCAGGTCAAAAATCTTTTGCCAATTAACTTCAGCTTTGCATGTATGGTATACGAATAAATGTTTCCGGTTGTATCGCAAACATATTGAGCTAGAGTTCAATTTAATTAAGCTCAATATGCTTATCGTACAAATCTTTTTCAATATTTGTTTAAATTTTATTTCTTTATTTTTATTTTATTATTTTAGATTTTCAAATTGGCTTTTGAGCTATTTTTTGCCCTCTAGCACTTCCAAAGGGTGCGCATGTAAACTGCTAGCACAGTATGGCCGAGCACCCATCGTTAATACTAAATCGTATTGATGATATAAAATAATGAACAGAGAGCCGACTTTAAAAGCTAGCCCTCAACTTTACGAGGAATCACCATATAAAGATTTCCCGTGTAAAAAAGCGTAAGTCAATTTTTTGTATACTTTGAGTTAGATAAATCTATATACTTTTTAAATATTTTGTCTGAATTCTTTTGATGTTCCCAACAATCTGACAAGTCACCTCTGGGCAACTCACAACATGAGCAGTAAAAAGAGAGAGCATATATACACAAGTATAAAGCTTCCTTTTTCAGAACGACAAAAGTGCACCTCTGTCGATTTTCAAGCATTTGTATCTTCTCTATTTCATTTGATTCCTTCAATAATTAGACAAAAATATTTCAGATCGGTTTTTTTGTGTAAAAGGGTTCCTGTTATGTTTCAAGACTGCTGCTACTGTAGGAACTACAAAGGCGGGATTTACCAAACATAGTTTGGCAATACAATTTAGGTCCATCCGCAATTCTAACGTTCAGAAGACTAATTAATTCCATTACATATACTTAGTATAAACCTTTTTTTAAATGTTAGCCAAAGCAAACGTCAGTTTTTTCTCTAAAAATCGTTCTTGTCACAAGACCTTTTTCTTATTGCCTCGAATTTTTCATCACTAATTTAAAATCTATAACTAGTATTGCATCATATAGATCAGACCGCAGTGGTAAGCTCTAATTTGGTGGGACTCTCACCCATTAAGTACTGAACTGCATTTACTAGGGTCTTAGTACGGAAGTCATTCTAATCTTACTTTAAGCTAAGGCTGCCAGGGTCGGCTGGTGGATTTGTGAATTCACTACTCGAGTCTCGGTCCATTCTTCTGTTGGGTTTTGTTTACCTTGCCTGTTGAGCTGAATCCTGTGCCGCCTTAGCACCCTATTGTTGATTTTCTCTGGATATTTCAATCTTCGCATAACCCGCCCTCAGCTTTTGAGCCCGAACATTAATAGGGGTTAGCAATAGTGGACGTGAAAACGCGTATTTGATTGAGTTTAGAGACACCACAGATAGCCACATTTAATCACTGCCTTTTCTTTCTTATACGAACCTACGCTTATGTTCTTCACCTCTATATTCTACCGCTTTCGCATTCTATTTTCCAGGGTTTCTTTTTGTACCTATATACGACCAGCCTTTTGTTTCTCGTTTACGTCTATCTTTACCTCCTGCGGCATGGCAATATACCATCAAACGGTCCTGCCGGTGGAGTTCGACGTCCTCCGCCACCTCCATTAAAACGAACCGGTGGCCTGTTAGATATGCGTAAGATAGGTCCCACCCCAAAGAGTTCCTCCGCGGCCGACAATAGCGGAGTCGTCACCTCTACGGGGGATACTGCCGAAAAATATCAAGAGCATACAGCCCTCAATGGATTCAACCGTGAGTTAGACGCCAATATATATAAAAAACTCAATTAGGTTGAGGTAGATTCTTAAAGGAAACAAGTTTTTTAATACGGGTGCAGACAACCAGCCGATTGATACTGAAGTAAAATTATCCGTTACTCAGATTGACCGTTTTCCTATGAACTTGACCGTGAATTATTCAGATATAGAATTCACAAGTAATAATTGTAAAGTTTAAGCCCGAGAACATTTTTAAAGAGAAATAAGCATGATAAAAACGATAGCTAAGTCCTACATTACTGTAGATTGTTCATATCTTCAGATACCTGAAAGGGTCAACGCAGACGTAGGAGAATGTGCGTCGAAACAAAACCTGGTCGCCAATTACATTTCAATACAGCTGACGGTTTCTATGGGCTATACAATCTAAATAAATAAATGCGAACACATATTAATCAATCGATAGACAACCTCAGGTTTATTTAGTTAAAGACATATCATGCGGATAAATCTATAGGTACGCAGTCACACTGTTTTTTCAAGTTTACTAAATAATTGCTTACAAGGGGACGGTCGGTCTAATTAAAAATGTTTACTCTAATCATCAAAATATCATGTTTATTGAATGATATTTTATTATTGAGGAAAAAAAAATTGCATGATTTCTAATTTGTGTGATTGTACAATCGTTTTATTAGTGGCAGGTTTAGGAAGCTGCATTTAGCTAATTAACTATTGATAGATACCAATCGACAGGTATAGACACGAAAGATTCGGTTCATTGTCCTATACATTGTGTGCTACAGCAAGTATAAACGTCTATATAACTACCGTTGCCTTATCTATGATCGGGAGAAAGTGCGGTACGATTTAGGTCTATGAAAACGATTAAATAAAACGTAAAACATAATCAAATTTCATTGTTCACAAAGAATTATCTTTTTATTTTAGTAGCAGATGTCTAAACGAAGGGTTGCTTTTCGAGATACCGAAAGCCGCTTTCCAAATTTTTGGATCAGATTCGAGAAAGACGAGTTCATTAAAATTGAGCTTTTGTACGCGCGAAAAAGCTTTTCATGGGATCATATAATAATGAATCATCAGTCGTTAATTCACACAACACACGTTTATGTTTCTCTATCTTTCAGAAAGTACCGACAACAATTCCGTAACACGCGTCGTGAAACAACGCACGAGTGAGAATGACCGATCACACGGAAGTTTGTTTTTACGAATTGGTGCCATCGCCTTCGGATTGGGCACGATGGTCTACAATGGACTCGAATTTGGATCGTATTTTGAGATACCTACCAGTAGCCGCTGTTATTCGCCATTGCTTGCCGTCAATCCGCTTCTTCAAATGGCGTTCACGTTTGCACAGATGTACTTCATATTTATGAATGCCAGAGTAAGTTTTCGACCTCATTTCAAAATCAATTCATTATGGTAAAAAATATTCATAACCATGTGATCATTATTCTTTGTTCAATACGATAATTATATGCATACGTCTTCTGTGCAAATGATTCGTAAATGCCGCTTGATGCAGCAGCGTCCAATGAAAATGTCGGATGTAAAACTTCAGATATCTTTTAGGTGATTTGTAAGCTACACCTAAGGGTTACGATAATACTTATTGTTCCCAAATAATCAAACATTTCTGTTTCTTGAGAATAGAACGGGCGACACCTCAGTAAACTATTAACAACGATATTTTAATCAATCATCTGCTTTTATTTAAATACGGCCTGCGAAACAACTCATACCGGGCACAAAATCTATATATATATATACTGGCGATCTTGCAGCTTCATTGGTTTTGCTTTCTCTACGATTTCGTCCGTGCAGGTCGTGTGCAGTGAGGGGAGAGTGTCTGCCGTATTTACTACAGGTTTTATGCCTTTATATGATTAAATACAATTAGTGTATAATACACTTATATAATCAGCCGGAAAAGCTAGTCTGCAACCCTTAAAACCAACACATATTATATTCCTCTGTTTAAACTCGAAAGAGTGTAAAAGGTTCGTCACAGAAGAATTGCCCCTTCGGCACCATATTTAGAGATAAACATACGCATTTGTACTTTGGCTCGATTTAATTAACGGCCAGCTGGACTAAAAGAGCCCCTTTCAAAGTGCAACGTGTATATTTGCCTCACGTATTTCTCAAAAAAATGCATAGGTTTTGCTATTTCTCACAGCTGTCAGGATATGGAAGGTACTTTGTTGCTGCTCGAAAGGAATTCCTGCAGAAACGTGCCTACCTATGTAACGCTTCACGCCACTTCAGTACACAGACGTTGTAACGAAAGAATATGATTCTGTTTCGGTATACCGGACTACCATTCTTCGCAATTACACTGGTCCAATCGTCGAAAAGGGTCGTAATAAGTAAATGTTCTAAGTTTAATGCGATTAGGCATTGCTTCAGACGGCTAGCTGCTCTCAAAAGGAGGCGAACCCTATCGACGCTAAAATTCCACGCTAGATCACCGCGTCTTTCCAAGTTTAGCGGTGTATGTCACCACTGCATTACCACGAAAACAGTTTGAAGACTGAAGTATATAGAACTTTAGTATTGTAAATAAGCTCGTATGGGTTTGAATATATGAAAATTCAGCCATTTAGACAGCGAAAACTGTTGCCGTAGAGCATTTAGTTAAAGGTTAACTATGGTTATATACATTTTCAGACACACAAAACATTTTCGACCTTTCAAATCAGAAACCTGTTTCCAAATGAATTTTTCCTCAACTATGACATTCAGTTACGTAGGCACAACAGTGCCCCAGTTTGAGGAAAAGTCTTTGTCATGACATCGTGGTATTGTATTAAATACGACTCTTCCATCAATAGTAACAATGCCTAATACCAATGAATCAAGACAAAGTACGGATTTTATATTTAGGAAAGTAAAGGCAACAGATCTGCTTGCATACGAGGTTTACTTTGATTCGAACGTCCGCATAATTGGGGACAAAAGAGTCGTAGCGAACAAAAGGCGCCTTTGAGTAGAGTTTCGAATAATGCTGGCCGATATTTATTATGTAGATGAGAAATAGAACTGACAAATGAAATTAGATAAATAGATCTCTTGTTTCACAATTATTTCCTTTTGTAAATGCTAGCTGATGTGTACGTTTCTGGTTGGCAATGCCAGGAAACATGCGTCTCTGCTGTTGTATACGTGAGTCGCTAACGCAATTTGTAAACAAATCCAGTAATGTTGAAATTTGCGCTTACGTCAGTCAAGTATTTTTGCTGAGATCAACTTCAATAACGATTCGCTCTTCCTCTTGCAACAATTTAAAGTCGAATAGTTTCTAAGTTTTTGCTTAAAACTTTTCAAGGCTGCATAAGAATACTTTGGATCTAATGTATAGCTGAAACTCCACAGCGATATACCTACGTTAGGACGAAAAATACAATATGTCTTATTATAGACCAGAAGAACATAGACGATTGTTGTATGCGCACCTGATAGAAGCGGATGCGTGTAATGTATGGCATTTAACTTGCAACTGTACTTGATGAATTTTAACTACTACTACTATGGATTAAGCCACTAATTTATTGAAGAAATATCCCAAATTTATAAAAATAAATAAAACACAGTAAATATGAATGAACCGTTGCCTCTTTGACGGTAGCAATACTACCTACATTCTGTTCTAATTAAATTTGACTTTTTTTTTATTTACCATGAATCTGAACCGTGATCTATTATTCCGAGTTTACCCGGGAGAAGGCCCACGGCATAACTGGGCCCATTTCAGTCGTCTGCCGAAATTCGCAAAGGAAGCGCTCACACTGCTTCAATGTAACGTGCTACATTCCATGTGTCTTTTGCTCACTTGTTGGCTATCCGATCTCTGGGTTTTGCTGGACCTATCTGGGTTCTTTCCAACATATTTGTAACACGACATGGTAGCATGTACCACGGTAACCATTTACTACACAATGAGCTGAAATTCGAATGAGCGATAATCGCCTCTTCATCTGGTCAACATGGAACATACTCAAAGAAATGCGGCTTTGTCAACTCGTTCCAAAAGGAATCATGTTAATAATTTCAAACCTGGCGTGGACACACTTCGCTCCTTGTTGGAGAGTCAGTCATTTAACGGATACATAAACTTGAAAAAATGAAAAAGTTATCAACGTAAACATCATGTTCGTTTACTACTATGACGAACAAGTTAGCAGCATGTAGCATTCTACTTCAAGTAGTCGTTAAAGTGAAATGAGAAAAATGCGTTTTGCAGAACCAATCTACGCCTAATGACATTATCTTTCTCAATCTCTTAAGTTCTTAAAATCAAGTTTGATTATTTTGCATAATATTTAAGTAAGGCCTTACAAACCGCACGAAGCAAACAGAAATTCATAAAACCGGCAAGCTATATATCCATCGTAAAGCTTTTTAATCTTCTACAAAAGAACGTGCGCTTGGTTGAGACAGTTATGATTATAACTAACAACCTAATTATTAACATTTTTTCTATAATATTAAAAGTCACCCACTCATCCACGACTACTATGAGTCTTTCCAGGCAACATATCGAATAATTAAATACCTGTTATAGGCCCGTGTTTTTACAGTCATGATGATCTTGCGTGGATCGTGTGGAGCATACAATAGTAAGCAGTGAGCAAGTAGAAACAGAAATGTCTTGTTTGTACTTGAGTCTGTATGAACATATTGGCCATTGTATCTCTTTAAAGCCATCCAATTGAATTATGAAAATCATAACGCAGAATAAGTCGCCATTTCAGACACAAGTTTCTGTCCATATTGGTTTTAGTACAACTTATCTTTCGTAGGAACTCTGCAGCTTGCACGTAGCAGGCACTTATCAAATTAATGGTTCTCTGTTCTCAGTGATGTTTATATAACTTCACTCATGGAAGTAATACTGGGCAAGCTACAACTGGCAAAATTGTTGGTTTCTATGCCAATCTTTAACAATTTATGGTGTTCGCAGCGAGCTTTATACCTTTTGCCTCAATAAGCATATATTATACCGCATGAGATAAGATTGTTTTCCCTTATGGTTATCTATAATTAGAACAGGCAATGTGGCTACCGTAATGTATGTGGCCTTTGTCGTTTCAGTTAAATATACAAAAGTTCAAGGTTGTAGCCCGCTTTGGGTTAATGCACATTGTGGCTACGAATATCTGCGTTTGGATCCGTACCCTAGGCAAAGAAACCTTGCAGGAAATACTATCGCATGAAGTTGATACTACGAGGAACGGGTCCGTCGCCATCGAAGATGCTGTACTCACGTTTCGCGCTAGAGGTAACCTATGATAGAACAAAAGATATCATTATACAGGTTATCTAATGAAAAGATTTTCTTTATACGCATCTGAAACTATGTTTTTCTCAAGACTACTCATTTCTATATCCTCTGAAATCGAGTGTGGGTTATATACAATGCCTACCCCCCACTGGACGCGTTTTAAATACTCTTATTTATTTTCGCTATACTTTGAATAAAAAAATTAATATTGATTTTTGTTTTATTTAAATTATGCAGGCGCACCTTTTATTCAAACGGTAATACTAAAGGCGATCGTAGAACCACTGGTCATCTGTTATTAACTTCTTTGCCGCACACGGTGTGGCTGGGTGTGGAACAGGCAAACATGGCAACTTAAACCATGAAAATGCGTTATATCAGTCAGCATTTGATTGCCATAAATATAAACAGTTTTACATCGAAGTCAAATGAATAGTTTTCTATCGTAAGTGAAGATACTTAAGCTACGATACGCCACAGTCAGAAAAGAAGTTTCAGTTGTGTTTTAGTGTAGGCTCTGGTGGTGCTTTACACATGAGTCCCATTACATATACAAGTGAGGAGCGACTATATATAAAAGCCCGTTTCGACATTATATGGCGACCTGTAATAATTTGTTGATATGTATCATTATTTAAAATATTGATCGCCTTCGGTTATTAGAGTCAGCAGAATTTTTGCAGTATATGGAGCACTGCTTTGATCAAGAAATGCCTCTTTCGATTTTGCCCGCTTCGCTGCTTTTCGAAAATGACCTATCGTTCACACCATGTTGCCATAATCGCTGGTCCTGCGAATGTCGTCTTATTGTATAATTATAGCTAACAGAAGTGAATCATGCGAACGGGTGGATATTATGGGCACGATTGTTGTGGATGCTTCACCTTTTCTTTACCCGTTCATCATTGAATACTCCCTAATTTCTGCTGCTGTCCTGTACGTCATGTGGAAAAATATTGGAAAAAACCCAGTGTTTCAGGTGAGTGGTGAAACTGTACGATATAATTATTTGCATTTCGAAACCTTTAAGTACATGTTATTTTTTTATTCTATTCGTGGCGCTATGTTAGACGTAAAAAATTATCCTTAGGAATAATAAACTGTTCTTTCATACTGAAGGCTTAGTTTGTTTCTCTTCAAGCAACTGTATTTTAAGTAAATGCAATTTTTGGATCGATCTGTATACCGTTTGCGTACAGTACAGGAGCGGGTTTTGAAATAATCAATTCTTTATTCAATAATTGTGTAATTTCGGCAGCCTGCGTTAGACATCAAGTCCATTTTTTAATAATAAAATATCTGACCCTTTTGTATTTAGTGTAATCTTTAACCAAATAAAAAGCAATACAAACAGCTGTTCTTTTTCTAGCCTAGAAATATGATTTATTATTAAGGAAATATTATTAACTAATTACAAAGACAATAGTCAAATCCTACTCGGCATTTAAATTTAAAACCATGAATTAATCATTCGTGCTTTCGGATATTACCCAAGAGCTATCAGTTTTGGTAAACTATAATTATAATTATTATAGATCAAATAGACGATGTACGTCTGTCAATAAGATTAGATTCCTAAGTTGTTGTAAAAAAAAATAAATAAAAATAAAGCGTCAATGTATGAAGCGCTTAATATGGAACCGTTGTCTCAACAGTTTTAACAGTTTAACGTATGACCTCATAGATATCAAAAGACGTAAATAAATGCCACTCGTCTTTACTGTAGCTTTTTTCAGAGAAGAGCAAAGGATAAACCCGTAAGTCAAGGGTTAAACACGCATGGACATATCTATCAATTTGTTTTTCATTCAGTTTGGCTAAACACTAACTACATTCCCATGTTAAGCTCAGTGTTCAAGCGGTACAATCGCCTACAACGCGCATAAATACTCGTTGCTTGCAAATAATCCGTGTATAATAGTATATTCATAATAATAACATCTTAATGTTATTTTCATGACAATGGTAATTAGAACGAGCATTCGTAAAACTGAAGTGTTGGCATTACAATGGAGAAGCTTGTGAATAATCTAAGAAGCCCAAAAGAAACCAAAATTTTGGTGCTAGTGCTCCTTACTCGAAGAATGTTCTAATTCATTCCTGTCCAGTTTACCCGGCACTCCGGTGTTACTTGCATTAACTTGTATTTTTTTGAAATAGTTCTAAAACTCTCTCTTTTGTGATACATAGAAAAGGTTTGTATGTTACCTGAATAGCCCGTTTCTCCCAGAAAGAAGAAAAAACCATGAAGGTATTTTCTAGGACAGCTTGAATGTACGTGACAAACAAATATGCTCGCATATAATAGAGTCCTGGTAATGATCGCTGAACAAATCAGCAGCAATAGAATAATACTCCTTATTAATTATTAACCAAAAAGTACTTAATAATGAATAAAATGGGTTACTTGCCGGCATGGCATGAATAATTCTTCTAGGAAACTCCGAGCGTTTGCCAGGTACCACTTCATCTAAAAAATTCAAATTCAATAATTCTACACGAGGCATTAAATTATTCGAAATTATTATCTAGAAATTAATTACAATACGTTTTGCATTATTCAGGAAAGAGCCTCGGCTGAGTGAATGTTAACGCAAAAACAACACCATTCGTGTCACTCCATAGAACATATCAATTTCAATTTGATTTTCATTTCTGTATAATTCATTTTTGTTTGCGTTTGTTGACAGCGAAAACAATAAACTATAACTAATATTCCATTTTCTATAGTTTGATTTATATATTTAAAAGTAATATATCGGCACTGAATTCGTCTGCAGTATTATTTATGCTTGTTCGGACGTTCGTTGCTGACTTCTGCTCACGATAGGTGGAACGGCCGCCTGCCACAGATCATCCGAGTGTGGATGAACAGATATCGCGTACGTCGTCATCCTTATTCCAGACCTTCTCCGGAAATACGGGCGGCACGACGCTTCTTTCATCAGTTGGGGGTATTCCTGTCCACCAGACGGTGAACTGTGCCGGTTCGTCGAAAGGCCTATTTCTCGGCTTGTTGATGTTGGTCTGTTCAACTATATGTTTGATCGTGTTTTTCGTTCTCGTCCAACATAAGCGATACGAGTTGATAGCCATCTACATGTCGGATGTATCACACTGTGGAATTAAGACCCTCACGACTCTGGCGATTCTGATCGGATTCATCAGGGTTAGGTAATAAAGGATAAATGATTCGAGTGTGATCCAATACAACGGAGAATGTCTTACGTCTGTTACAGCCGTAGTTAGGCATTGCTACAGGCAGCTGTGTCATGGCAGCAGGCAGCGATATGCGTCTACGTCCTGTTTCTTACCCAGTTACCACTGTCCACTAAGTTTAGGAAACATAAAGAGTGCTATGCCAATTGTATAGCACCACAAACCAGTTCTTATTAAAATACTAATTGATCTTTAATAACGAATCTTTGTGTTAATGTTTGAATAAGCCATATATTCGCTGCGTAAATAGTCTAACTTCAACTGTTCTGGTCCTTATTTGATGCTACTGGACATTAGACATACGAATCCTTCTCGAATTATCATAGAGACACTTAGGCTAGACAGTTGTAATCGTTGTCAGTGAGGTACATTGGCAAATGTATGGAAAATCCTAAAAATTTGATGTTGTCGCAACAACAATAACATCAATCCAGGCATACGATATGTAGTCTTGTGCGCTTCCAATTTCAGACACCTACGATTTCATCCGGACCGCAATGATCACCTAAGGTCAATCCTTTTGAGCGTTTCATCATTCGGTCTTTATGTTTACTCTGTGTTCGGTATCGTCGCCGGTACGCACCCACAGATTTAATATTCCTTTAAAGTTGGGCATATACTTGAATAAATAAGCGTCAGTTTAACTCGGCTTCTATTGAAATGAGGCCATTTGAGCGATAGACGAATTCGGGGACATAATTATTAACAGTCAAAAAATACTAATGCGTACATTCATTAATGCTCATTATTCCAGGAGCCCTTCTCCCAAAAGAACATGTGCCGAACTCTCTCTTGCTCCTTACGTCCATTTTGACGATTGTCCAGGTACGTTATGTGCGTGCTGACTGTTACGTTTTGTGCTGTCGAAGATTTCAGTATTCCTATGTTGGTATATATCTAATGACATAGGTTGGATTTTTGACGGTTTATAAGTTAAAGGCCGCCTATGTTTTCAGCTTTAGAAGACCATAAGTCTGTCACTGATAATTGTCTTGAAAATGCCCTTGAATCAGCCCCGGTCTACTGGACCTAGTTGGGACTGTTAATTCAGTGTGAGAATCAAGTGTCGCTGATTACTAAACATCGTTCAGAATTAACAACGGTTTTTTCATACTCTTTTAGATAACCTTACAATCCCTATTCATAGCAGACGTGACCTGTCGTTCAACCTACCTGCCCGAGCACGACAGAACAAAGCCAGGTCGGCAAATAGTCACGTTTCTGTTAATTTCTAACCTCACCCTCTGGATCATCTATACCTTCGAGATGCAGAAGGTTGAGGCGAGTCCGGTACAACTCGGCTTCTATGGATTCTTTGCGTGGACCTTTATTATACGCTCATCGCTTCCACTCAGCATTTTCTACCGGTAAGGTTAGATTATATCTGAGCTAGCAGCCTTCTACTATATATTTACGATCTATTTTCTTGGCCATTACAACATATATAGTTTCAATGTACCTTTCAATAAAGTCATACGGGATCTAAAGTCTATTCTGTTCATTGTATATTAAAAAAGAGTTTATCTGGAAGAAAATGCGTGTGTGTTAAGAACATTTTGCAAAATCATGTGTCGCCTTTTCCACACATACCCATATTGTAATGATTACACGTATAATATCAATCGTCATAACTTATAATTAGCATGCTTGATTATTTAGTACTAGATAGATTGTAACATGTCACACAAAACACTGATAGCAGCTACTGCTCGGCATAACGGCCGTATAGCTGTCTATGAAAAGTGGAATAAGTGTTGTAAGTACAAATCTACAACTACTTCATCAATATCACGTCATTGCCCTCTGTATACCTGTTTTTGCTTCGTTTTAGATTTCATTCATCGGTTACGTTTGCGGAAGTATGGAAGAACTCCTACCGAGACATTACTCATTAATTACAGTAATTAGGAGTAATGATGCATTTGATAAGCACCCATAATTGCCTATGGCATTGCATGCTATGTCATGGCTTTAAGGAAACACTCTGTAGACATAGCATAATTATGTATTCCGGACAGCCAAGGACCAAAGTATTCAGAGCCAGAGCGGAAACCATTTTCTACACCACGCGAAGGCGGGCCGATAATCGTAAAAAGACGAAGTGACATTTTTGTATGGATATTTTGTACTAACAATAGCTCTGATCATATTCCGAGGCGCCTCAGCCGGCAGTTGGCGTCGGTAATTCTAAATCTTACCGTTTTTAGTCGCACTTCAACTGTCAATGATATTGATCTCCGTTTCAACCAAGTGTGAGCGCTCATCGGCTGGCAAAACGGTCGATTCACGGGCCGGCGCTCGACTTTCAAGCGGCAAAAAGCCAAGAAGACACGTTTATCAAAGATATTAAAAGAGCAAGTATTTCCTGTTCGACTGACACAACAATAAAGTATTAGAGTTCTGTCAATCATAGATAGGATGTTCCCATTGACTGCATTAGGTAAGTTATGTGGAAAAACGTAAATGTACACATATTTGTTTTCGTATTGTTCTAGTTACTGTAGATAGGGAATCGCCTATAGCTAGACGGCATTTTGAGTACAACTGGCTGGCGGGGTTACTCATGTACGCTAATTTAAATATGTGACTACGCTACAAATAATATGAAAAATAATTTACTCCTTAGAGAGTAAAAGCAATCACTCGAACGACAATAATAATAATAATAATAATAATAATAACATGTGTTATCTTTTCTTGCTCAGTATGAAGCTCTTGACTAACTCGGAGTCATATATTAACCAGCTCGTAGATATATTTTGATCTTGTACCAGAAGAGTAGGACCAATCCAAAATGAGCAATCTGAGTTTAACTTTTAATGATAACTATGGCTTTTTTAAACTATGAAAAAGCGTAATTCTTGTTTCCTGCATCACTTAATTTTGCTATCATTCGTATCCGGTCTCGTACAGAGTGACCTTAGGAGAACTGAACATCACAGTCTGAGATCAGAGGAGCATCGCAGATGTTGAAGGCCACAGTCTTATCAGGAAGTCATCTCCAAAGTTCTGTGCTCCAAAATATTTGATATCTAATAAGTTTTAGAACTCAGAGTAAATTTGAGCAAAAAATCGCCATGCCAGCTAAGCAGCTTTTTCGTAAGTTATTCCAAAGATAAAGATATTTCTAAGAATATTTACTCCCGGGACCCAACAGCTCTTTAACCCCGTTCTCAATTAGGGGTCGGGCATAAATAAATGCCGTCTATTTTGTGCTTTTAACCAACATCATCACAAACCACTAAAATTCTAAAGAAACATCACTTCTACACATACTTGTAAGCATGAATTAGATTGGTAGAACGTGCGCGCATCAATCCGATGCTTTCCGCCGTTGTTGCCAAAATCAGCAGCAGTTGAAGTTTATTATGAAGAACAATTATAGTCCGTGTAAGATTGATACTTGATTGAAAATATATAGAGGAGTGTAATGTGTACTTTATCAGCACCATTGTACCAGTCGATCGGCTTGATTATTATTGGCGATAACATCTATGACTGAGGACGCGTTATTGATATCATTATTTTGTGACAATTACTATGAACAAATATAACACGGACTTATTTTATTATATATCAATTGCCTTGATCTTGTTTACATAAAGACAACAAAGAGAAACCAAGCAAAAAATACTGCATACGTTATACTCGACTACGAATGCATGTTTTGTAATGAGCGGCATATAATAGAAATAGAAATAAATGTGACAATTTTTTCGACCTGAAGGCCAATAATAATGCTATTAGTCAGACTCTTACGTGATTACGTCAAAGTTAAAAAAGTACTTCGCATATTGAAGAAATCCTCTTGAATAAATTTAAGCCTTTTGCATCAAAATTTTTAAGCATATCTGCAGAGCAAAATTCGTAGACGAAAGTAGCGGCGCGTTATTATTTCGAAAGAATTACTACATTCCTAATTGTTTCTATAACGGGTCTGTGCTTTATCTAAAATCTGTACTTATAACCTGTTGGTAGGCAAGCGAGGGCAATCGCGTGATAACGTCGTCGCACGCAGCAAAAGCGAGTACTTCATTAAGTTGCAAAACGAAATTCAATAATTTTAAAAACTAAATATTTGTGAGAATAATTTTTAAGTAATTTACATAGAAATACGCAACAACTTAGAAAGCCTGTCATGCGTATAGATGTTTCAGAATAATATAAAAAAATACGTAGCTATTCTTTAAGTGTACTTTTGCAAAACTCGTAAAGCGTACGGCTAAAACTGGATGTCTCTCAAAGAAACATACGGAGCCACGTGTGGAACAAAATGCATAAGTCTTCAGCTCAAGTCAGTTCAATGAACCGAACAACACAGGCCAGAGTAAAAGCATCACTCGTTTCTTGAAATGTAACAATTAAAAATTGAATATCTATCTAATTGAAAACAATGTAATATATATTATAGAAAATACACTATAGCCTTGCGCAAAGAAACTCTGGACATTCTAAGGCCGGAAGTTATCAGATACCCCAGATCGAGGGTCCGTCAGATAGACATACCCATAATTACCGACAGTAAAGTGATCCCTGAAACAGCATTACTGAATATGTTTGCAGTATGAGTTAAGTATCTATATATAGATGTTTACGTTCTATTTGCCCCAGGCTTCTTGTATTGTTTAAGAATTGGCGAGCTTCTACGTAGTGAAACCTCCTATTACAAACACTATCCAAATTGTTTCTAGGTAAATTGCTAAATTAGCGTGACCTCGTTTCAGCGTTATATACATATAACGTGATAGTGCTTCGTTTGTTGCTCGATTAACTTTGAACTGCAAAATTAAGTTTAAAAAAAAATTTAATTTGATCCATCTATTTAAAAACTTCTGGTTGACCACATGTTTCTAAATTGATGGGATTACGAATACCTTTGGAACTGTTGTATGTCGACACGAATCGAATAAAACTTGCTCATACTTTCGAATCCTCCAAACAAGAAGTAATAGGTGACCGAATGATCACCTCATGATGCACAATGCACTCTGTGGCTTACTCGGAGCTCTCTCTTGTTCACGGAAGCGATTTATCGAAATGTATAAACACTTCGGTTCTAAGCACAGTCACAACCTAAAAGAGCGAAGGCTTATCCTTAGCACATTAAAAATCGAGCCACAAAAAGTTGCGTTTATAAATTGCCGGTACGAGGTAAATTTCTTAGAAAAAATGCTTCCATTGGCACCGTTGAGTTGTGGATATTCTTGTTGCTTGTCCGTGGAATGTATACAGCCACTCAGTATCGAAATTAAATTTCGTTAATATTGTGTATATAATGGAGATTATATTGCCGCACGATCTACACCTCGACATCCCAAAGTCATGTATGATCAGAATAAAGTAATCGTATGTTAGTTTCTTCCTTCCGCAAAGAATTACATACACTCTGCACTGTCAGGAAGGAAGCCAGCGGTCGTAGTCTAAGTCCTGTCAATGACACATACTACATGATAAGTACAATCAAATGAAAGGAACATAATCGTCGTTACCGTAGCACATTAGTTCTATTTTTCTAATATGTTATAGTCAGACATCGCATAGCATTCAAAAAGACTTGTAAAACATAGCATTTTTATAGTAAAATTTGGCTTCAATTCGGTACTTTCTGCAATCTGGCAAAGCCAAATAGAACTGCGAGAGAATTAATTACAGCTAGGAAGACATTCTCTAAACTTGTATCTTCTTATTTTAAGGTTGACTAAAGGCATATTCTGCACACTGCAAATACTACAAAAAGCCGTAGATCTTTGATTCTTTACTTGCGCAACGAAAAACTCTATGGAAATGAATGTCTTGAGCATCACGTCGAACCCCGGATAGCGAAAGATTTTGTGGAACATAGGCTAGCAATCTCGCACACCCGCTTCTTCCGTTTCGAAATTCCGCCATCTTCTAGCATGCAATAGCGGTAACTCGAAAAACAGCTGGACCCTGTTGATGTTGTATCGTATTGTTGTCACTACATATGGTTTTGGAATCTGAACGCACTGGGTATATCGTAGCGGTGGACCCTGTCCAGTTTGACGTTGACGGGTGATTGCAGGAGAGCCCTAATTCGCGTTAGGTAGCGCAGCTGTGTGGAGAAAAGAACCAAGGAATGCTATTGTGGAATTTGCTTCTCTTTTCATGCGCTAGCCATTTCTCCTCCGGCTTCTGCATATAAATTTATTCAAGATTTCGTCTCTCAAATGTTTCTTGGTGGTTAGTTGCGTTTTGACGTTTGCCTTCAGTTCGTTGTTGTAAATGTTTTTCACCATCAGCCGTATACATCTTGAGATCCGGGAGAGGGGACAGCAGAGGTTTAAATTTCACTAGAACTTGAAGCCACGCACACCGTCTGGACTACTCGAGAAACTGGGCAACGAGTGACAGGAAGAGCCTATAGAAGAAATCCTCGACTGTACAAATCGACAAAAAGTATAAGTGATGTAAGCATTGAACAAAGATCACTGTTACTTGGAATACATACGTCTAGCAGAATATTTGGCAACGCATATGACAGCGGGGCGTACAAATGTCAGCTTTTGTGGGTGGACAACCGGAGGTACACAGCGCGTTTCGGTCTGCAGTGCTGTGGTTAGCTATGAGTTAGCTCAAAGCTTTTCCAGTTGCTCATCTACAGCCGATGGTATCCAAAGCAAGTAAAGCACATGAATAGATATCGGATTGTCAACTATTATTGCTATGGCCTATCGTTAACGCCTACCGCTTTTTAGCTGTTGAAAGCTGACGTAGATTTCGGTGTCATTTCGCAACGCTTCCCAGTGGGTGGCATCGAATTAGTGAAGATTGTTAACGACATTCGCCCGCACACATCCAGCTGAAACAGCATCACTCCATTGCTCACCCACGAGAAGAAACACTGTACACACAGAGTAGCCCCCTTCCATCTCGAGTTAGGCAAGCGACCGTATTTTTGGTAAAGAAACTAAACAGCGTTAGATAGGATTCTTTTCTGCTATGGTGAGCTCCGTCTGTGTTGCGCTGTGCGAGACCTCGTTGAACGTCTTTCGTATATTTTTGCTGCTGCATATATAGAAGTACATCATATATATTTATTTGTTACTAGCTGTGAGTAGAACAAGATGTCATCATCGTCGTACTTGTCGACAACCTTGTTGCACCTTGATCGCGGACGCGGGGTCGAGGCCGTGTAGGAGGGCGACAATGGATCGTTCGATCAACAGCTCCGGGTTGGTGATCAACCACAACAGCGGTCCATCAGTCGAGCATCAGCGGCCAGCCTTGTTAACGTCTATTGCGGCTCTGATCATCTCAGTAGCGGTGGAGGACCTGAATTTGGCCTAGGTCACCAACTAAGCGGCCTGTCCAGTATCGACCGAGAGTTCTCTTTGGCATCATCGCTTAGTATCACTGATCTAGGCAGCAACATCAGCCTCCGAGGCATTGCTTTAGGTGTACCAGAAAATATTTCAAGAACTGGGCCTTCGTCAAATTCGTTGGGCGGTAACAGTGGTGTTGGTACTGTCCCCATAATGGAGTTGTTTACGCGACGTAAACCCGCCCTTCCAACTCGGCCTCAGCCGCCGGCCTTCGAACAGATCGAGGAGGATCTCACTTGCTCACCAGCAGATGTCGTATTTTCGCTGCAGCCTGATTGTATCTCGTTTCAGGCAGCACCGGGTCTTCCCCCCCAGCAGACACCGCCATCCTCGGTAATGGCTTCAACGATTAACTCGAACGCAAGTCGTCCAAACGTGTCCAATGGCCAACTGCCAGGGTCAGGATTTACTGGAGGTACAAAGGATAGCGGAGCTAGTTCCGTTGCACAAGGAAATCTTGGTTTGAGCGACTCTGAGGGTTGTTATCAACGCGTCAGGCAGTTCATTGAAATGAACGACAGGGTGGCCGGCTTTGCAGAGGTATGTATAAGTATATGTCAATTACACAGCAATGTTGCTTTGCTATGCCTTGCAAAATGAAATGTGCTGAATATATATGTATAACATGAATAGCCAGAAATATGCGGTCTCAGTTGTTTGAGCTGCAGTTTACAGTATCAACCTTGATCTTGCAATGCAGCTGTTTCTAATCAAGCTTATGTTAACTTCTATCTATATTAACAGGTGCTTCAGAAAAAGACGGATCGACTTCAGAGTATGCGACAAGAATTGGACACAGAGATGGAGCGAGTGAAGCGATCCCTACAGAATCTACCGTAGATATCTTATACATACTGTGAATATCGCTAGGGGAACCGTGCTAAATACAATACCTATATTTCTCGTAGCTCATACTGCGTTCATCATAGGGTTCGTCTAGATAATTGGCCACCGATGTAATGTTTTGTTCCAAACACTATCCTGCATTATACCTCTTGACGTGACACTGTAGAACCAGCAGTTATAGCAGGGTTCTGCAACACACGCGTATATATAATACGCTGGATGTAGTAATAATAATTATCGCTTAGATATAATACGAGTTATAGTTATTATCGCTTAGCTCTTTTGGGAGGCTGATGCTCCGAAGCCGATCCCGTAGAAATGAGGCTCTCTGACGCCGCCACAAACAAGAGAAAAGCAGCTGACGCTTGTAAAGAGTTATTAAAGTCCGAGATGATGAACTGGAAATAAAGTAGTCGACGAAACGATGACGCAATGCTACAGTGTTCGGTACAATGAATGAAAAGCTACGAACATCGCTATTGTCTGCGTGGTAATTTTATGTTGTTGTACATTCAGCGCAATGACCACAAAAGGAACAGTTGAAAACAATGTAATGCCAGTGCTAACGTAACAGTAATTAATGTAACTAAACAACAATAGCTCATATTGACGATGTGTTCCAGTAAAAGGTTGAGTATATTCCGTTTTTACTTAGCAATACCAGCTACACATACAGACGTAATAGTTAAGCACTGGATATTGTTGTCAGCTTGCTGGTATTATCTTCGAGTAATCGTTACTTTTTGTATAATTTTTTAGATAGAATTACGATAAATATCACTACGAACACTATGAAAACAGTATAGAAACCGTGTCATAGTGAACAGCATGCAACAACAATAGTGCTGTATGCACTACAAAAATAACCCAATAAGAATAGAAGTCGGTATATATATATATATATATATATATATATACACTCATAAGTCTTTTCTGTTGCCCAAACAGAATTTCAGGATTCTCAGAATTCAAATGCCTAGAGGCCGGCTCTCATCTGTATGGGCTGTCCGCTTTTCATTATTGTAACAGATGCTCGTTCTATAGGCATTTGCTCCGACGAAGATTTGCTAGCAACTAACACTAAGATCAACAATAATGTTCATAATTATAATAACTAAACAAATGCAATAAAACCACAGTAATTGTCTATTAGAAGTATCTGTGTAGTCATTCCTTTAGACCTGTATGCGCAATGACTTTCTGTGTGCAAGAAAATATTGGATCGTTTAGTATACAATGTGACAAACATCTCGTATTTCAAAATGGCGGTATTACGGTACAACCATTCACCGCATGCTTTGTATTCAAGGTTCTATTGTACTCTGTAAAATCAGAGGCCTTCCCCTCGGATTTGTCACTCGAGCCTTTAGCAGTGAGTTAGAGGGAGTCATGGGAACTTGGCAGATTCGACTGGTTTGGAAGTATAAGTTCTACCTTAGCACTTGAGGGGCGAAGGCAGCTCGCTATATACGGTGAAAATTTTCAAAAAATTCCGAAGCGAAATTTTGAGTTTGAAAATGAGTCTCGTGGAACACTGTATTGAATACTATGGCAGACACTAATCCATTTCAAAATGCATAGGTGCTAACATTTAGGTTTAATCGCTATGAAAACACTATCCATCTTAATATGATTAATAACATATACAAATTGGACATATGTTTGCCGCATGAGCCCGAATCAAATACGAGACCCTTGCTTCTCTTTGTTCTCACGTTGCAACAGTGACCCATTCTTGCACTGAATCACAGCTTGTGATGAAAAGTTCATCTTCTAGGAGAATTGCAGAATGTGCCATCTGTGGTTGGATGTTGTAACTGAATCGGCAGGACTTCGTTCTAAAACAAATACGCAGCCGTAAAACGTACGGTGCCTGTCTAATAATATCTTTTTATCGTCGATTATGGCTGAAATGAACTGTTAGCGATTGAAGGAAGTAACGAAAAACTTTTTTCTTAAAGAGTACGAATTAGTGAACTGAAATAAATTATCTCTATTGCACAAAAAAGCTTAACCTCGCAATGCAACAATCAGAGAGTCTAAAGTGCAGCAGTTACAGTTTTTGTCATCCACCGAATTCGTCGAACCTAGTTTCCATATTATTATTATGTCTTTCGAAACTACGACAACTTTTTAATTATAAAATTATTCAAATCTCAGCTTGACGTTGTAATTGCCCTTTGAGAATTCATATACTCTCATACCTCAGGCTTCTAAAGCAACGGGCAAATAAGTGATCATCTAAATAGCAGGCGGTTAAAAGTAATAATGGTGCATATTTCGATTAGAAATAAAAAGCTAAACCTCTGAATAAGGTTCGAAAAGTTTACGGTGTTACGTCGAATACTATATATATATATATATATATATATATATATATATATGATAAACACCTTTTAGGACAACATTTGAAAAATATTAAAACCGATTGTCTTAAGGTCGGCGCAAGACGTATATGTAAAAAAAAACCAGAAGTACTAAAACAAGAAAAACGTCCATATGATCTAAAAACTGGTTAAAATCTGCGCTGCAATGTATACAAAAAGATATAAAACTGATAGTGACGGTTTATATGTCAGCCTGTCCGGAGCCAGTGTATCTCCTTAAATTCGCCTTTTCCTATTTAGTTTGCTGATTATAGCTAACGTCTGCTATGAGAAATAACGAACAAAAATCCGTTCGTATATTTATAATTTATGAAGGATTCCACGTCGACTTCTGTTTTTTTGATACATAGACAGATCGTTCCTAATATCGCGTTTGTGCACGCCACTTTGATTCAAGACCGAGCCCAGGACAGATTGCGGAATTCCAGAATTGCTTAACAAAAATACTAAGAAGTAACACACACCACAGAGCGATGAGTTTTTGTGATTTACATACCTAAGGCAAATTATCTTAATATGAAGCAAATACTTGACATGTAGTCAAGAGATTATATTTTACGTAGCATCGGAAGGAAAGTACGAATCTAATATGAGTGTTTACGCATGTATACATCCTGACGTTCAAATGATAGGCGAAGGACACAGGCTCTTTTTTTACGAATTCTTTCACTGCCCCTGTCACAATAACATAAACTCTGGGCCACAGTTTTTATTGGCCTGTACGAGGCCTAATGGACAGGAGCTAGAGGACCTAGCCAAACGTATTAATCGCTGTGGTACCAGTGTTCATACTCATGATGTAACTGCAACCTAATGGTATTTGTACACTGCAACTGCCATGCCAAATGAACAGTCCAATTAGCGAAAGGTTTAATGAATAATTAATATTCATTAATCATCGGTAACCATTAAACATGCATGTTACAAAGCAAAAACGTGCAATCTTGCACTGTATCTATTATATTCCAAGCAATACACTGAACGCACTGCGTGCTCATGTCCTGTCACAATGAAAAAACACGTTTGAAAAAATTGCGAGTACGTGAATGAACAGGTGACAAGTAAGCAGATCGAGGCGGTCGTGTGTTTTGTGAATGACAAATGGTTATAATGCTTTAGAATTGTATGTTTCAGACTGAATGAGTCCTGAACCAAAAATATTAATCCTCGATGGATGAATAATAGATGTTGTAATATGGAGCCATTAATAAGCTGGCTATAATAAATAGGGAAAACACCGTTTTTATTTATCGACGCATATATGTTTTTTACATTTTAAACTTGAGTGGAAAAGAGTCAACGATCAAAACTGGCGAATAAAGTAGTTAACACGTTGGAATCAGCTTTGAGGAACGGTACTCTCCGAATACGTATCTTGTCGCAGTCTTTGACTGTCACCAGCAACCCAGCGGAGTCCGCTCTAGTGCTTATGTGGTCAATCAGTGTTTACGATACAGATAGCCATTGGAGCCGCGAATCGGGAAGGATGCTGCATGTGATACGCATTTCGTTGGTGGATTATTCAAAAATAATTCGAGGCTGAATTTTTCTAAATTGTATTTTCCGCTTTGTTTTAGCATTCTTAGTAGTGGTGGTGCCGGCTATAGGGGCGTTTAAAACTGTTAATGGGCCACAATAGGCGAAGTTTTTGGCAACAGCAGCAGCAACAGTGTTTGTTTGGTGAGTAATATTCACTGAATTTTTCTTCGGGTGCAAATATCAAGAGAATATGCTTGTTGATGAATCGAACAATAATTCTGTTTGTAATTCTATCTATTAAGTCATTTATCTAAATGTATGGTTTGCTTTTACGTGTATTGTAGGTAGTATACAAAAGAGAAATCAAATATCGTATAGAGCTATTTGAATGAGCGACCTCCATAGCTTTAGAGTCTAAGGCTTTATGCTCTGAGTCAGTATTGCAACAGTAAACATACGACTGTACGTCAGATGGCTCCATTCGAAGCGATTGAAGCAAATATCGTTGCTGCATCAGTAATTTTCCTTTTTGTCTTCCCTCTACAAAGCACACGATTTTAACATTCAGAAAATGTCCATCTATAGCGTACGAAATGAGCCTTACTTTGATGATATCTGTCTTCGATCCATTGTAATGGCGATTTTTTTTGGGCCCTATCACAGGAACGCTAGTAACACATCAACTTAGGGGTGTCAAAAGTTTTTTATAACTGAACAATTGGTTATTACAATATTCTGGTATAAAGCAATGAAATCCTCAGTCCTATATTCTGGGTAAATTCTGGGTATAGTATTTTAAGAGCTATTGATATTTTTCCTTACCGATATAGGTGAGCGTCAAGGATCGATTTTTGCGGCTATGTGCTACTGCATTATTCCATGTACCGTTCTGATCGGAGATATCTGGACTGATTTTAGTTAACATGGACTCCTATCATTGTATGTGAGAGCATGAGGTTTAACAATGGCAGTCTTGTAATATATATTGATAATGACATCACGTAGATTTTGAAACAAAAATTGAAGTGCATTTTATTTGTCTTCCGCCAAATATGCGTGAGTTTCGCGTCAAGACTTACTTAAAGACCTTCACTAAGGTCATCATTTTTAAGGTCGACGGAATATGCTTAGTGAGAAACACAGAAATACTATTAATAGATTTGCATGCAATGTTTATCTGTTTCTCAAGTCAATAGCTTCAAAGTGTGACCCCTTATTCGTTTGCTTGATAATTTCTATGGCTACCTCCTTTGTATTGTTTACAGCTTTAGCAATAGCGAGTTAGTGGAACGTGGCTGTATAATGAATCTTAACGTTTTTAGCGTTCCTTACAGCCTGTGTAAAGGCACCAAAATTAATGTATTGTTACAAAGACAATATTTTCGGTACAAGCCTATGAATTTAGAAGTGTGGTAGAAAATTGTTGCTTTTAATGGAAATTGCCTTAGTTGAGGGCGTTTGAATCGGTTTTGTCTTGGACGACTATTTCCATGTTACAGAAGTATTTGCCACAGCTTCGAACGAAAGAAAAAAACGTCGCTGTGGTTTATGCCTTATCAAGTATGACATACGTACAAAGCGTATGCTTCCCTTGTGTTGATAACACATGTAAAGCACTCCGTATTTTAACAATTACTATTATATTAACAACCCACCACAGAAGAAAAACGTCATCGGATTGTTTACCGTAACCTCAACAGAATCAGCTCTACGAATCCGTAATCGTTCATTCTGTATTTTCATTTTCTGCTGACCCAGTTTTAGCCCAACAGCGCATTCCTTCATGGAAGATACAACTTCTATTTTTTGCATATAGTATCTTGATGTGATGATGCAACGGTTACGATCTGTATTTAGAAAAGTACGTAAAAAAATAGTTAACCATCGATAAATGATTCAAGATGTCATAGATTCTGAACTTATGTGCAGTTAATGTGTGAAGTTTGTCGCTGTTCACATTATTAATTCTAAATCCAATTAGCTTCGTGCTTGTTCTAGCGAACCGTAATTATATCCCTCAAACTGTAAGAACTTTTAAATTCTAGTAACGGCGCCGACCTAGATAGTGATGTCTTTAAGCACTGCCTTATTATGTGTCGAAAAAAAATAATTTTTGAGCTCTTTCTCTTATTTGGATAATTTAGTGGTAGTAAGTGTCAAATAGAGCATAATCGCTGTTCCATAATGCCGGAAGTTACAACTTGTCACCAACCGAGGCACTAATTATTCTATAGTATTCTAACGATCAATTCAAGAACTCAAGGATAATTTCATCGTGGCTTCATCAAATGAATTAGCCCCTGTTAGCTCTCTGATAGTATGCCCGCGGATCCATGCTAACTTCATGCTTATCCACAATCTTTTCGCATTTCTTTATGCCGCCTTTTTTTTTTTATCTATTCTGACAAAAAAATATATTCATAGTGCCGACAGATAAATCCATACCGGAGTAGTAGTGATACGCCCCGAACCAGTACGAAAACACGCGCGTGTATCATATAAGTCTAGGGCGAATATCGTATTTGCCTGCGTCCCTCCATCCATTTACCGACTTATCTGTCGAATTAAAATACGAAGCAAAAAACCGACTGCTACTGGACGAGAGTGTCTGGTAGCAGTGAAGTCCCAGAGCAATACGTCCGTGTGCATCTCTGTCATTCGGGGCCCTTTCAGTTTAGTTAGTTTCGGTCCCGTTGAATTGTTCCTGGACGCGCGCCATCAGCATCATCATAATCAATTTGCTGATCATCATTATCGACGGATTTATCCATCTACTAGCCGATAGATCAATGTCTCCACTTTTTCCACCTTAGTGTATCGTTGGCAGAGTATCACCGTCGTGGCGACGGTATCCGGGTAGGCATTAACATCAGGCACACCGCTAGGGCTGAAGGACCACTAAAGACCCTACGATTTAGTTGCTATTGGGCCGATCGATCCGTAGCGTTTAATGTTTGTTTTTTCATAGTCCATATCTGTTGTACCAGTTGCAATAAACGTCTGTGCTGCAATCGCTGCTGCCACCGGTTGGTTAAGTTCGTGGCGACGCGGTGGCTTTTTGGTCCCTTTTTGGTTCCTTTTTGGACAGGTCATCTTCGCCATCACCGCTGGTTTTGCCTGCCTGCCTGTGTCCTCCTCATCATAATGATGATGACAGTAAAAGAGATCAGGAAGAGCCGCTTCAGCATCTACAGACGTCTTCAGAGCATCAGAGCTCTGAGAGTGTGTAGCCAACCCTTATCTGACTTGTGGCTATTTCGCTTCTTTTCGCTTTGCCTTCTACAACATTTTGGTGTTCACTTTTTGGTTGCTGCTGCTGCTGCTATTTCTGTTCCTTCTGTGTCGCGTCTGCTGGCGCAATAAAGCGGTCCTCTGCTGCCGCTACTGTGTGTCGTCCGTACATTTTGATAGATAATAGCTGATTGATGAATTAATGACGACTTTGATCGGTTGTCGCCGAAATGCCAAATTATCGTCGCTATAATCGTGATTGCCGCCTCGCTCGATAGCACACCTTTCAGCCTGCTTCGTCCGCCTGGATGATGACAACAAGTTCGATTCCGATAACGTTGTGACAAATATAAGCAGAAATCGACGAATGATTCGGAGACACTGCTGGCAGTTGGACGCCAGTTGAACTGACTAGAACACAGGACGTGTCGCGACTCGCGATATGCAGCAGGACCACGTCCATGCACATCTGCGTACGAATGGCTGACGCTTAGTTCACCCAGATATCTTATTTTTTTTTTTATCTCTCTTTCGCATGCGTGCCGTTGCGCTCACTCCTTTACGCATTCTCCTACTGTCTCATCATCATCAGTGATACATATAGCAGTTGTTTTACATCGCAATCCTTGCTGCTGCGCGCTAGAGACGTTACTGTCGTTGTTGTTGTTGTCGCCGTCGATGATGATGATGATGAGGATGACGTCTGACGAGAAATGTCGCAAGACGCCACTGCTTTAACGACTGTGGCAATGTGGGAGCCTTTCAAATAACGAAAGCGGCAAGGTATTATTATTAACACTGCACCAGCTCGTGGCTGACCAACAAACAAATAGGTCGCACGAAACTCGCGGGCTAAAATTAGAATTTTAACTATGATTTCCCCCTGCACTGGTTTCTCTAGACATGCCTTTGTCTTGCCCCAGTGACCTTGATTATTATTAATATTATCATCATTATTATTAGGCTTCTAGAAGCGAATCCGCAGATTTTGAAATTAAAAAGCTTTTAAGTTACGCATCGTTGACAAACGAAGTTGGGTCGGTAAATACTTTAATCTTATAGAAACTTATGAATGAAAACTACTTACGTTTACTATGTTTAAGTAAAAACGTCTTACAGTTTTGGCAGTCAATCATCAGGTTTTCGTTCCTCGAAGGTCATAGCGCTACGGAAATTCATTGAAGATCGATAAAGATATTAGGTAAGGAGGTCTAAGGCGAAAACACGGTACGTGAATAGTACAGACGTTTCAAGATTGGAGACTGGAATATTGAAGACTAGATATCAGGACCGGAGGATAATCCAAAAAGCTTTTTACGAAAGCAGAGCTTAGTCAGCCATGACTGGTATTCCACATATGTTACAAAATTTTAACCTAAATACCGACAATGCGGAACTTGAATAACAAACGGGGAATTTCTAGAAATTTTAAAATCATGCGGTGTATTCCATGTCCGATTAGCGGAACTTCAATCAACGAAAATTCACCTGAACGATGTGGTCGCTATCTATCGGTGGCCGAAGACAGATCAGTTCAGCAAACAGTGTTGCCCTGGAGAAAGATAAAATGCGGTAGTAGTATCGAGTAGGCTCGGACGTTGGGTGATGGTAGTATTCGCAACGGACGTCAGGGGCATTTGCTACTATGAAACGTTCGCCTAATATGAAATAATAAATGTAACCCGCTGTACACGATCCGTTAAAAGACCCATGGATTTTTGGTAAGGCAGTCTACCTACTTGACTACAAAAGCAAACCTCACAGCGATGCCTTAATTGCATCCTGAATTGAGCATAGTATTCAACGTTGGCTTTAACCCGCTTAATCTCACAACTTGCTGCCCATGCCCTGAAAAGGCCAACTAGTCGGCAACAATATCCTAATATCAGTCTACACTAGAAAGTCATAGATAGAATAAATTACATATACATAGATATATGGTTATCTAAAGATTGTCAAAGTGCTGAGTCAAGTGTATAAAAATTAAAGGAGTACCTCTGGCACATATTCAAAAATTATCATTTTAGCCTAACTTATTTAAAAGTTATACAGTTTTAAAGTCGACCGGATTATATATGTATACTTTTACATACACTCATGTGTTAATATGTATAGTAGGTATATGTATGCGCAAGGCGTAGATAGCGCAGTACGTTAATTTTTACTATGGGTAGGTACAGGGTAGGTATAATAGAGATGTTTCCTAACAAATAGGTATGCCCATTTACATAACTGTTTTCAACTCGAATGTCGTTATTATTACGTGCCAATAAAAACAGGGATTTTCCCCACTGAAGGTTTACTGCCGAATAATCTGGGCACATTTTATTTTTCCGGTGTTTTATTGCCGATCTAAATGAAGTGTCCGTCAGAATCCAATAAAGTGCCCTCGGCCATTTCAGTAGATGATGTACTTAGGTCAATTTACTGAGAGATTAATACAATTGCTGCCGACTAGATTGTTTTAATTGTTATTATTATCAGTTGATAACCTCTCATAATCGGCGACCATAGTAGACTGTCACGCTTCAGCATTGAACAATTTTTAGCCAGCTTTGTTTTCTGTAGACACAAGCAATGGACGATTGGTTTTTGGACGAGTGATTTCTGTTACATTGTTTCATTTAATTTTCGTGGCTTTTCGAATTCGTTGCTTTCACGTACGACTTTTGTGCAACTTACGTACGTTTTTGACTTTTGTCTCGGCCTATTTGGTTTGTACCTAAGTTACACATGATTGGTTTAATCATTGGGACCTTACTCTTACTGTTTGTTGAGAAGATCTGCAGAGCTTGAAATCACATATGGTTTGAACTGGCATCACTTTCCTCCGTGTCTTAATTAATCATTGTAATGTAGACACATATGCTAATCTGCTTCGCTAACTCTGACGAATTAAAATTTTAGCCAAAAATTAAAGTTTTATTATTCTTGGCTTTATGAACCTGTGGAAAAAGATCATTATATTGTGATTCACTAGAATTACAAAAGCCTTTGCCCTAATCCTAAAATAATCACATACAAAATGGTCTAAAACAGTGATTTTGTTTTTTCTAACAAATATTATAATATATTCAGTAGATATAATATGTCTGAGAGCGAGTTCGGATTTAGCTGATCTACGATGCAATGCCATCTCATGTAGTATAACTGCAACAAAGAGTAAATCTATGATATATATTGGTACGCAATTGATGCCTCTTTCGTAACGTAACTTACAGTAGCTGTGCGTCGATTAATGAGAAAGAAAATTCTAGATGAAATCCTCTGATTCTTACGCTCAACAACAATCATGACCAGCATTAGTCGAGCTTCGGATTTGCAATTTCAGATCGCTCCAAGATCAGAATTATTTCGCTTCTCAGATACAGATTCTTCCTAGTCGTATCTTTGCCATCACCAAAACCGGCACACATTGCTTAACCTTAAGGATACTTCAATGTGCTAATTGGCAGCCTCTTCCTCGCATGCTATTACAGTAGAGTTTACAATAAAACATTTCCATTTTTATGCAGTGTTCCTCATGGGACAGATTAAATCTATCGACTTCCATATTCTGCACTGACGTTAAGCATTGTCCTAGGCCACGTACAAATCGAAACTATAATCAATAATATTGCAGAACAGAAGACCTCAAAATAAGTAATTTTTTTTAATCTCATTAATAAGCCACTGAGATTTCTGATGCTTTCTGAGATTTCTGAGATACCTACGGTATCTTTTTTTCTTCCTTTGAAGCGGTCTGTGCCTTAAGGTTTTTGCACTTTACCTTTATAGGGACTTCTATTGATGGCGGTCTACCATGCGAATTAAATATTATGACCTCGATTTTAGCACAAATCTTCTAATAAATTGACAAAAATAATAAAACAAAAAATAACAGATAAAAAAATAATAAACATTCATGGGAAATCGTTTACTAATGACGTTATTTATAAAATTGTGTTTTTTTAATCATGTGTAGCCTAGCTAGGAAGCGCTCTCCGAGAGCCAGTTGATAGGATTAAAGAAATAGGCTGTGATAATAAAAGTTAAATCAAAAGGAAAATAATAATTAGAAGAAGAACACGGCAGTAATTCGAAAATGCCAATTTTTTTTTATTCGTGAGTATGCAGGTGTGCATGTCTTCATTGGCCTGGCAGCGCGCACAGCATGTTTGTCGCAATTATACCAGACTTCGCTTTGAGCACCGGAACTTTGAAACTCAGTAAAAACCAGTATAACAGTTTGTTGTTTTTGTCTTTGTATCTATGACAAAATGGCTTATAGAAATGAGGCGGCACAAATTACGCAAAGGACGAGACGAAATCCTTTAAGTTAGTTTCCTGCTCCTTTCCTAGTTGGTTTTTGTCGTTCGTGGGCAGCGGTGCGAGCCACTATGCTGGCAGAAATAGGTCGTGATGAATTAGGCTTGTGGGGACAACATCGATATCTGTCTAAAAAAGGGTCAAGTGTTTCTGCAATGGGCTAATATTTTGTTTTGTAGTCAATCCGCGTGTCAAGCTTTGATCCAAAATTAGCAAAGCTGAAGCCAGCTTTACGTTTCGTTTTACCGTATCCAAACGTCTACTTAAAGCTATACTTGCATGTAATCCTTGAGGATCGTCTTTGTAAGGACTTCTACGATGTTACTGCCCTTGATCCGTCTTCCTTCGAGAAGTTATTTTTCAATATCTAGCTAATTTTTCTCAAACGGTGAGCCGTTTTGCTGTATGTTTTAGGCATGTGTTATCCTCTGTATTAAAACGGCCTCATCTCAACTCGTTGATTTATCATCATTTTAGTAATATGCAACATTTACAAAAAGAGAGCCTTTACAAAATTACCGTTTCTCAGTTTTTATCTGCTTAAATACTAGCTTTCCATACATGAATACTTGGTAAAGACATAAAATTCGAGCTAATTCATGGTGGCATTCAAAGCCTGAAACGAAGGGAAACCTTAGCTTTATATAGTAGGCTTCTTGTGCCTATTCTTCGGAAGGATGACCCTTTTAGCAGTGATAAGAGCAGCACACCAAATAATTTTGTAAAACATACTCTATAAACTCATTAAATACCCTAGTGGTATAGACAGGGTCGAGCTTAATATCGTTTTATGCGTACTTGAGAGAAGAGATCTCATATTAGGATTGAACCAAAGTACACCTTTTCCATTTCATACCTAGCTCATCCTAGTGTCCATTTAAGAAATTGTTTTAAACTCGCGTGCGTCGGCTTAGCCTCACATCGACATCAGATCCATCAGATAAAAAAATTTCTGGCTTTATAGGTGGAGATTACCAGCGAAAATATAGATGGTTAACACTTATGATGCACAGGAACAGCTGACAACGATCTCCCACAAACTAACGGAGAACATATTATTTTTCATACTGTCTAAAAAAAATATGTGTTTATGGGGTGTCACCACTGGTGCTTCACTTCCATCCAAAGACAGACTAGCCGCTAAACCGTTCTGTACTTTTTTAATTCCAGATTTGCTCTAAGATACTATCGTCCCACTACAATCTGGATGAGTACATTTGGAATCGATTTATTACAAGCCAATTAGAAAATTTTTACATGCGCCTACTAAAGCAAAAATGCACACGGTTCTGATGTTTTTTGGGGTCATCGTTGCCAGTGGGCTTATAGTTTGCCTGCAATAAATTAAGGGGTATTTTAATAACTACTATTTAAAAGCGTTACTGATTTATAAGTAAGTGCTTGACTTAATCCGAGAACTCTGGATGATTGGGTAAGATCGGAGGAACTCCGGCTGCGATTTTTGGTGGCAGCGTAAATCGATGCTGAACTACCATGTGTTTCCTGGGTTACGATAATGATCCTAGTAGCAAGACCGTTATCTTATTGAATCGTGAGTCACAGCCCTGTGTTTTATGTCTGCTTTAGTCTATTGATTGGTGAAAGCAATTGTCCCAGTAAAAAAATAAAACTGCATTGTGTAAATGTTGTCTGCTGGTGCAACGCGCCTGTGCAAAAAATAGGCGTTGTACCAGAGGATTTCTTTCCCGCCCTAACGCGTTTTCCCGGTCCATACGTGCCTCAGTCTCAGAGAAATCGTGCATTCGTATCTCACTATCTCCCACGTCTGCGAATCCGCATTTTAATGGCGAAGAAGTATACGAAGAAGAGGGAAATGCCGTGACCGGTTCTACTCACTTCTCACTAGAATCCATCCCATCTATTTATTTATTGGCAGAAACCAAAGTTGAATCAAGAATACCCACCAGACGCCAGGTGGAATGGTAATTCCGCTAACACCTCTATCGACCTCACTCTGCGTGTCATCTCCCCCTGTGACTGCTGCCTACTAACGGGTGTTTACTAATCGATTCTGTAAAATTCCGTTAACAGTCAGCATCGAAATAGCAAAGGCTCGGCTGGTAACCGGGTGGCGGGAAGATAGCACCACAGACAGGCATTCAGATGTAGATGTACTTGTAGAAGTGGAGACGGGTAGAAATGGCTGCGTCTTGCTTGTTGCATGGAGGTTCTTTCTAAAAAGTAAAGAAACAGTATGCCATCGGTATTATAGTTGTTGTCCCGTATAGCTTTTGCAGTCAGGAAACTGGGTCGGTAGAAAACGCCTAATTTTCATCTATGTTTACATTGCGTGCTGGGTTGGTAATTAGTCCGTGATTACATGAAGCTGACGATAATAATGTCGCCGGTATTGGTGCATTGCCAAACTGCTATTGTAATGCACACACCACCGTAAAGCATTAGCTAAAGAGTTACCATGCCATAAAGTATCGTGGGTACATTATTTTGGGTCCCGAGTGTAGACAAAGGTAGATATGTAAAGGCTTCCGTATAAAAAGGTCCAAGTCGATTTGGTATTTTTTCTCATAGAATAAATGCATTAGTTGAGCAGTTTGTTTTTGCGTTAGGATAACTAGTGCATTTGGATTGCACTTGATGAATATTTCCTGCATAATTGCTACAATAGCAATACGTACATCTGGGCAGAGACAGGCTCAGGCCTATCCGGCCGGAAAGTCTCCAGCTTATCTTGTTGTCTATTCAAACTGGATGAGAAAACAGCATGAATGTACGTACGTACATACATGTACGAACGACTCAAATCCTATCGGATCGTATTCTCCACGATGGTTGATGCCTCTTCTGCAAAGCGTCCAGAAAATTTAGGGAAGGTATCGCTTATGTGGCTTGTGGCATACAAGCTTATGTCGTATATACTTTCTTTCTTCTGTAACAGCATCTGTTTCCTTTTTTAGCTGTCTAACTCTTTCTGACAGTGGCCAATTGATACTAAACCTTACTGCCATTTACATCTGCAGTCCACGCTTGGAGTAGCGTACAGCCAAATTGTTATTACGGGTGTAATCTTGCCAATAGCCAAAAGAAGAGCGTGATACGATTAGACAAACGAAATGTTATCCAATAGTCGACGTCTAGGCGACCCTACTTCAGCAGTAGTTAATAGATCATTTTCTTCGTTTAATAGGATCTTTGTCGGACTGTTTGAGCGCGGTTCGTTCCTACAGATAGTACGGGAATGTTGTAATACTGGTAAACATCGACACTCCTTAATGGTGCTCAGGTCAATCTGTTGTCGCTGAAAGTCGGTGTGACCAGAGTTAGCATAACACAAGCAAAAGTCATAGTATAGCCCTAGAGTGTTGTGCTTGTTTGCGGTCCGAGTATGATTTTTTACGTCAATACAGGTACAGAAAAAAGACCTCATAAAGAACCTCACAAACCAAGATGTACTGTTTTTTGTTATTGATCACAGTAAATTGTCGCAACTGTTTAATTTGCAAATTCGCCAGAATCGCCTGAAGAGCTGCCTCCTTAAATTGTTTGATTCCTTGCCACTAATATTCACGCGGTGATAAGCGTATGTTCAATATATATATATATACTTATACCCGGACCTTTTTAATGTTGCTCCTAAGATTGTATAGAAACAAAAGAGAAACTGGTACTTTTAGGTTATCTTCCGCATGTGTTAAACGTGTAGTTTCTACAAGTTGTATCTATTCAATATAACCAACATTTACTGCAATTACATCTCCAATGTAAGACTTTACAATTATTTCCATGATCTTCCTTCTTTGATAATCTACTTTTTAACAGTGGCCGTGCGTCCAGCGATATTGGTAGCTGTGAACTCATCCAAATGACGAATAAGACACATACAAGAATTAAAATTTGGATTAATAGCGGGCCAACCGTTCCAGTATAAACGGTGAAAAAAGCGAAGAATCTTAAAAAAAAAAAAATAACCGTTAGAGCTTATATCAATTAGCAGTTGATATTTTGCTCTGAATATAAAAGATTTAAATGAATCAAAATTGGCTTCTGGGACCATTTGGATTAACTTTTTGAGCCTTTCAAATCTAAACTGTATTAAATATATATGTTCCGATCAACCTTCTAACGATCTCATATGGATTCATTAGAAGTCCAGTGAAAACCAACAATACCGTAGCCATAATCTAATTTTCGCTCAAAAGATAGTTTTAAAAACAGCCAACTATTTTTGGTCACGGCAAACTTGCCGTTTTGCTCTAGAAAAAACTGGCTTTCTTCTAACATTAAGGATAACGAACGAACGCATGCCTACTTCGATAACCAGCTTTTGATAGTTTTTGTATATATACCTAATTTACTTTAGGTTGCGGAGTTCTTTTGTTTAGTATTTAAAGTCGGAAGTTAACCGGAGATACGAAAGCGGCAAAGTAATTCTTTTTTAAGCAGAATTTATTTTTTCTAATTTTTTTTTCAATACGAAGGAATAGGATTTACAACACATTATAGATTTTCAAATAAAAAGTCCTTTTTATTTTCGTTGTTCTTTAGACACCAAAGGTATAAATAAAACGATTCATACATTAACAGATGACCATAATGCATCTACGGAATTCCGTAGTACCATAAATTATTTATATTACGGCTAATTTTTAACGTTGTGGTGGTATTTAGGCCGTACGTTATCACCCCAGCCAGTTAAAGTGCTTAGTTAAGGCAAGTCTTCTTACTTCATTAATAGGTAAACTATTATTTTTAATCAACGAACTTGGTAGCTTTAAATAAACAAAAAAATCCAGGACCTTTTGTCATACGATGTTTCATAGATAATCGATATAAAAATTAGATATTTATGATTAATTCATTGTTTAAATCTATTTCGCTTGCAAGAGAAATTTTCGGTAATTTTAAGGGTCACCTGCCCCGATACAAAGAAAGTGATCTTACTAACGTGGTCATGCCTACCTGAGAGCTGCCCGCTGGGGATTGGCAATTGCCCATCCGGCAGCATCGCGTACCGGCAAACTTCTGTCTGATATATAACGGTCCTCCTGTTACTATTCCTCTTTTTTGAAGGCCTGTTTGTTGGCAGGCAAACGATTGATCAAATCGAATTAAGGGCAAGGAAAGCATCTTGCCAAGAGCCGTCTGCAAGCTTTTCATTTGAAGAAGAGAGGTTCTGAACATTCGGGGCTGCTGAACAAATCAGGTCGCTGCCGTTATGGTGAGCTTTCACATTTCCGATGCAATGGATAACAGCAACGCTATGCACGTCTTCTGTTATCGATTATGACGATTTTCTATGAATCGTCGGACACATAAATATTGCTTTGGATGGGGAATATTCATCCGATAAGGATGGTTTAACGTAGCTTCTACTATCTGAATAGCGCGCTGGCTTTTGTAAGTATTACGTCTATAAGAACTAAATAGACGCAGCCCGTCCGCCCTGTTTAAATTTGACACTCGTAGGCATATCTGGTATACGTTTGCTTTAGAGCATAAGTTCTGTTAACGCTATAGAGCTTTTCATGTGGTATTTGATAAATGAGACAAATACACCATGAATCTTCTCGGGCTTCCAACAACGACTTTCGGATACAAAGCGCAGGAAATTAATATTACCTATAAAGGGACACTGATTGGAAGCAACGGCTGTTGTCGCTAATATTATAACATAGGAAGCGTCTTTTAACCGACTCTACATGGAAATTTTCTCTCATGACCTGTTGCGCTAAGCCGGCCTGTCATCCAGTCAACTTTGTGCAGTTGCCGTACTTCTATTGCACTCGAACTTTCATTAGAACAGGAAAAAAATTACTTCACATGCGGTCGTACCAATCAACATGTCTCAATCAAATCAACCGACTATGCCAAGAGGCACCGCTTTGTGCATCTCGCCATTCATCATTTCTTTTTTTTTTTCTATTCACTTGTCTGTCTAATTGCTTCTTGTATACGTCACCCTTTTATCACATCTTAGCATACCATCACTGGATGAGAGGCACCATACACCGTGATAAATTTAGTAAAAAAATTTATCAAAATTCGATTCTAGACTATGGAAAGATATATTTCTTTCTAAGTGAAGCGCGTTTGGTTAAATTTGGACTTCTTGGACAAATTCAACCGCACGGGCACGCTCAGGGATTGGATTTCAAATGACCATGCCTATATTTTCTGAAACAACAGTCAACGGCAGTACAAAACGTAAAACTTGAAATATTCATTGTAGATTATACTGTTTCTTTTTTTTTTCTAACTGTTTATAATTCGGGGAAATTCAGCTGTACCTAAAATGTTCGGAAGTAGCATTCACCACAGAGGACTCAACCTTTACGTATTAGCTCGGAATTGCCCCCGATCAAGTTCCAGTGGGCCTAAGTTAGTGTTATAGAAGGGTTGCGTTGGTGTAAACCTTTGGCACCTAAGTTACTAAAATTGCATATTCGGATTATTTCCAAGCCGCTAGTAAACGTCAAGTGCAGAGCACTATTTTGGATTGATCTGCATATTATCAATTAAAGTTCTTTGCTTTATTAGCCGTTGTCCATTACCCATTTTATGCTAGCTAGCTGGTTGGCTGGCCGGCGATGCCTCCTGTCGCTCAGGGTAAGACGCAATCTTACATTCCTTTTATTTTCGTAATTTTTTCTTCGCTTACAAGCTATTACCCCTGAGTATTTTGCTAATCGTATCATTGCAGAAAGTCGTTTGTTACGAAGGTACGAATGGATGGATTCTGCTAGTCTCTACCACGCGCATGTACTTTGTGACCTTCGCATGATTCATTTTCTCTGGTAATCTCATTCAGGTCGTGGGCTCGATTTTATCGGTTGATGACCATTTTTTGCACTACAATTGTTAGCTTTTTGCTAACCCATTAGACAGACGATATCTATTTATTGATTTATTTAT
Organism: Varroa jacobsoni; assembly: GCF_002532875.2. Lineage (NCBI taxonomy): Eukaryota > Metazoa > Arthropoda > Arachnida > Mesostigmata > Varroidae > Varroa > Varroa jacobsoni. The sequence goes on from NW_019213701.1 coordinate 215,845, forward strand.
GTATTTAATTCAGACTTTACGTTAACAAATAACACGGATTCATTATTCGTACTTAAGCAGCATTTGATATGTTATGTTTTCAACGTTAAAACGAAGCTCAATTCAATACTAACCACAACTAAGTTTCGGTTCAAGGCTACCCGGAGGTCCTCTTTACCATCAGGAACTTTCTTTGTATTTGTTCGATAATACCTTATTCGTGCTGCTGATGTTTGTTATTGCTTCGAAGCCATGCTAAAAATAGAACATATTTGTTCTACTCAGAGCTTTAGGCATTATTCAGACCTTGGTTTCGGGGCGATTTCTGAATAGCCTTTTGTACATCGCAACTCGTTGTAAATGATCTGTTTATACATTATCCTCCTCTTATATTTGACGACATATGTACTTACCTTATACTACAAATGAACTCACCTACTTTAAGCGTTTCGACTGCTTCATGTCTCATTAGACAGATTAATTAGAACGACAGACAAATAAAACGTCTTTTCGATATAGTGATGCTAAAGCAGACGACAGAAACTTAGCCCACAATTTTTAGAATTCATCATTTTCACTAGTTTGGCCTCTATGAATCTTTTACGAGCCCGGTGTATGTTAACTCGACCACATTTCGACTATTTTAGCTCAATATTTGTCTCAAGTCTATGGTGGACTTGACATTCCTTCATAATTCACTCATTCAGCTTAAAAGTATCCGTGATCTATTGAGCCTTAGCGAAATGCATCTATGCACACTGATCCTATAAGGACCTTTTTTTTTTATCAACTAGGCGTTCATCTAAATAGTGCGTTGCGGTTGAACCCAGGCTGCAGCCCTAGATTTACAATAATTGGATCAATTTCATTCTTGATAGCACTGAGAGGTATTTCTTTCGCGGATTTCTCGTTATTCTGTGCTTTCGAGTGCGTATCTGCACTTCGTACGAGCAATTGCAGATATACAAATTCGGTGTTTCTCATCTTTCGTTAAACAATGCTGTGTATTTTGTTTTTATATCCACGACTTATTTATTTGCCAGTAATCTCATTAGATACCTTAATCAATCTCTACTTCTCTTCTAATTTCTATTTATTCCATTAGAATAATTAATATTTTCTAAGTCGCACCGTTTTTGAGATTTTTTCACACACGTTTTTCTTGATCAATGGATCGGAAAATCCCCAATGTTTAGGTAAAAAAGGCCCTTAAGCATTTTTTTCACTATTTTATTTTTTCTGCTACGTACCCCACCGATACTTCGAACCGTATTCGCCGTCAATGTTCAGTATAACCTCATTTGGCAGCTCCTCTTCTGGCAAGACAAAAAGCAATATATATATATTTTAATTTCTTTTTTGGGAAAGCAAGTATGTTGTTTGAAGTTCACACATTGGTTATGCAAACGGCAAATTTATTTCCGCTAGATTTACACAACCATTAAACGCGTTTCGACATTTTGAAAACTATTTCAAGCTTCAAGTTTGTCCTGAACTTACTTTTGAAAATTGTAAACAGGTCTTATTGAAACCCTTACCGCGTGGTTGCTTGGTGTCAAGTCACAAGTATGACTGGCTATTGCTTAATAATGGGAAAAACCGTTATATGGGTGAAGAAATAGCACCAGCTGGGGCTGCTATACCAACAAATACCAACAAATATTTATCGATCGTTGTGCGTTTACAGGACAATCAAGAACAACAAAAGTTTTATTACATTAGTAGTTAGTAAACAATAAATTACATGGGTAAATATGTCTTAGATATATATATTTGCACTTTTGTGACTGTATTTTTTATCCAGTGAGCCGTTTGCACCTAAGTAGCATACGACAAAGAAAATCTCTTTGTTTTCTGTACAAATAGGGGTTCTCTGCTATCACTTTGTTACCTCCACTCTTTATTTTACGATTACCTTGTGATGAACAATCGTATCTAAGCCATTTATTCGTTCGTTTATCTTTTTTGTCATTATCCGTCCCTGCCGATTAATCTACTCGGTTTACTCAATGCAGTATTCCATTAGACCCCATTAGGACTCTAGAAAGTGCGCCAGGCACTTTTTTTTTTTTTTTTTTAAATGACTTCACTTCTAGAAAGCATGGCCTGTCCTGTAAGGACAATCTCTAACTGATCTCTAGTTCACATCATTAACAAACAGGTCTCGTATATTTTAATTAATAATCACAATTGTATTTTTCAAAGCCGTTTGATACATGATAAATGATTATTACTGCTATATCAATCCATTGTATCGAGAATCAAATTGTAGCCAATTGCTAAAAGAAGGACCGATGGCCACTACAAATCAATGAGTGATGTAATTTTCTTTAGAATAAATCTTCTTGAGATGCGCACGGGCCTAAAGCTGTAAGGCATCTATCTTCACTCAATAAATTTAAAAATTACAATTTTACGAAAAGCAATGTAAGAGCTTTTTCAGTACAGTCGCAATATCAACGGGTTTTAACGATTTAATTTCCCAGAAAATTTAATCGTTTTCCGTTAAGCTATCCGCGGTACTCATTTGCAGACAAGCCAGCGACCATCTAGGATTAAAAGTTCCTTCTCAAAAAAGCTTACTTAAAAAATTTACCCAATTCAAATTTGTTTCAAGCATTTTTTAGCCTAGTTTTCAACGGATGAATGTTTTCTTTGACGTATTGTGCAGGTTAACAGGAACATACCAATTCGCATTACCAAACATTAGCCTTGGAATTTAGCTTTATTTCATTTTTCTCACAGTAAACAGCCACTGACTAACGTATCAACGTCGTTATACATATATTTTGCATAGTATAGGTTTTTTTCAGAACTTTTCATTTTTATCTAAGTGTTGATTGACTACTTCACACCTAGCGTTTAACCTATTTTCGCAGTGTAATATACATAAGAACAGAGTAACCCTCTTCTTCGTAAATCGACTAAATAATTCGAGATACCTTACCATTTTCTCTCATCATCCGCCTCAGAACGCCTTCGTAGCATAAACAACGTCAGTCGATTCTATATATATATATATATACTTTGAACTGCAAGAATTGCACTTTACAAGACTAAGTTTCTAGAATATAGGAATAGCCTTAGGAGAACTGCGTTTTTTTAGCCCAACCCATATTCCGCATCAATGCCGAGGTGTTCTTGCAAAGGTTTTAAGGACTTCAACGAGCGTTCTACCGAATTTGATGGTCGTGACATTTTCGCATGCGCGTATTGCTCGTGTTGGTCCCTTACTGAAATAGCTTATTGGCGTCCTGGTAGAGCAATAAATCTAAGCAGCGTTGGACAGCTTTGGCACACTGTCTAGAGCTTAACGTACAGACAATTATGGGCATAAACTTAAAAGTATCTTTTGGTACGTCATGTATGATTCTATCATACATGATTTTTAGAATGTAAAGATCAAATAAGTTTGGTTTCGAAAATGGTTTGAGGCATAAGGTTCTATTTGACCGTTATTTACGATTTTTCGTCATTGTAGCGGCTGATTTTTGTCTCATTCACCTGTTGTAAGTTTCGGTACATGGTGAGGTGCGTGACCTGTGGGGCTGTAGTTCGGATTAACTTGAAGTGCAATGATACTAGCTATAGGATCAGGGTAGAGGCTACTTTACTTGAGCCACGACGATTTAGCGTTCTTCTATTCTTCAATTACCCTTTCCTTTCTCGAGATATTGATGGGCCGTAGAGGTTCGCTGCGCCACCAACCTGTACCGAGAAACATCATCCATCTTCAGCGATGTTAGGTTGGCTCTTCTTGATTCGATCCGGTTTCATCGCTATCGAAATGACGGAACATTTCCGTACACTCATTGTGCATTATTCATTGTGAACAAACCGGAACTTTTAAGCAGATATTGATATAAGCAGCCCTATTTGTATTTGCTAAGTAAGTAGCATCACGGAACCGCCATTGTAAATTTGTGCTTGCTTATCTATTTCGAATGAGTATATCGAGAAGCTATAAAAGGCAACGTATTCGAAATTTTCCTGGGCACTCATGTTACAGACGGTTTGTTTTAGTGGCCCAGACTCTCTTAAATCTCGCTCCATCAACGGTTCATTGGTGACAGACAGTAGCTAAATTTATCAGCTAAATATCTAGTTTGCTCGATGCGTCCTGAACAATTGAATCATCAGCCAAATCGGTGTCGGACTCCGTTACTGCTGACCGTCGGCGAGCTTTACTCGTCGTTCGATGCTTGTTGTTGTTCCTTTCGTTGAAGAGTTCTCATTCCGTTCATCCACATCTCTTCTGCGTCTTCGTTCTATGTTGAAATCGGCGCGACCGCGAAAAACCCACCACTTGAGCCCAGTTTACTTCACCAGTATCCGTCCAGGGCACTTGGACGGACGGGCAGACGTTGCGCACAAACTAACTGGGTTCGTCATCCCATCTTCGTAACCGCTAAAACCGCCACTGGCTTCGGAGGCGAGGCCGCGAGGCATCGCCGATGCTATCAGCAACACAATGCTTGCTGAACTCCTGAATAGGTATCGCTCAGCTGTTCACAGGCAACAGAACCAGCGGCTGTGGCGGCGGAGCTAACGTTGTGCGCGACCCTCGCGCTGCCACCGTCTTGTCCGTGGCCGTCGTCATCGTCGTGCGTTTGCTTGAAGTGATGATTGTCTCTGTGCGTGCGAAAATACTCAACGACAATGAGTTTTCCGCAATAGAAGTAAGGATCCAATAAAGCAGAACCGTTCGTCTCGATACGCTACTGCCAGAGATGAAGGCGTGAAGTAAAAAGTGAGTTTTCAGTAGCGGCCGAACAGCGTGACGGCGGCGACCCTCACGTTATTTCTGTCGGCAAAAAGCTTTGCTCACGTGGTGCGACGAGTACCTTTTCGAGCTTAAGGGTCCTCTACTTTTTCACCTGCTTCGCCGGGATTGCAATCGAAAGGCTCTCTTGTTATCGATGTGCTGCTAACTCCATCCATCCATTTGTGTATGTGTGTGTATATTTGTCGGTGTGCTTATATATATATATATATATATATATATATATATATACATATATATATAGTTTCATTCGAGCGTCGCGACAAATCGCATATACTTTTACCCTGCCATGTGTCAGCGGACCCGCAGATGTCGGGCAGCATTTTCGCTTTCATCTGAAAGCGAGTCCACAACTACTGCTGCTACTGCTGCCACCATCGTCACCGCCGCCACTAGTACGTCTGTGACGACAGCTGATACTTGGGAATCATTTGCATTCATCCCCCTTCCCTCGACTACTAAAACACACACTCGCATAGACATAGTACATGGCCAAACAAACCGAAAGACACAAAAAAAAATGAGCACAGAAAATATTCGTGCAAGCACAGATTTTTTTCCTGACGGTGAGTGGTTCACCGTCAAACGGACGAAAGGAGACGTGTCACGTATGCAAGAGTTCAACACGGTGCGCATATAACGTTGCGACCTATTCCCCCGATCTGACCTCTGCCCGTTTTGGGTAGTTTACGGTTATAGTTCTGATGAGATTGTTTTAGGAAGGGATACGTTGGCTGTTATTATTGCTTGTGTGATATTTGCGCGGGCGGTGGATGACGGTAATGCATGTTGGGCTATGCTTGACGATATGTACCGGTTTTGCTACGGTGTTAAAAACCAGCAGCAGCTGGAAGAATTATTGTCCCTTAGACTCGGTCACATTTGTTGTATGTACGTGCGCAGTTCCGAGGCAGTCAAACACAGATACTACTTGCATTTATGTTGTGTGTTAATGCATATAAGAAACAATGGTAACGTTGGTATTTGGCAAGTGTCAATCATTCTGTTCCATTTCTTCGCTGGGTGCCAACTATCGGTGATTTTATCATTCGGGCAGTTCCGGAAACATCTCATGCTAAATAGTAGAGAGCAGCTGCGCGTACACAAAATATAAACCGGACAGCGGAGTGACGTAAATTCCGACTTTCACCAGCCAGAGAAGTTTTTACAGTGGCTGAATATGTTAGCGTCGCACTTCAGGACAATTGCAAAAAGGAGGAAATTTCGAGTCTTTATTTTACAGCTTAACATTATATTCATGATTGCCTATTTAGTCTGGGTATTTTTTGGTTTTGTACGGTAGCCTGGCCGTCTATGAGCCCTGCCAATCAGAAACGCCGTACAATGTTCCGTGGTGAAATTTTATAGTGCGAATACACCTTTTGTCATCGAGTGGTGTTCGAAGTTCATCTGGTACCGTTATGCCAGCCAGTCAACCCTCTACTTAGTACACAGTATCCAACAGTTATCGGCTTGTTAACAACTCTCGTATCTGTCAGATAAACCAACGATAGCCCGTAGCAGTCTCATAGATATTCTATTTTGCTTTACTGTCACCGTGAATATCGATCTTCGAACGCAGCGGGCGACCGCCCAGGCGGTACTGTGTTAAATTTGTGTCTGTGATTTTTATTCCCTTATGTTTTTTTTGTTCGCTTCTTACTCGTCAGGCATAGTTCGCACAGAGATTCGAAATGAGCGGTATTGTGTTGAAGTTGTCGAGTTCATAGTCGTCATCGCTTGCACCATCACCGCATGTCGTTATCCCATCGTTGTCAGTACGAGGAATAGAAGGCAATGGAGCCTCTGCCTAGAGCTAGCGCTATAGACCCACTTAGCAGCATTAGCAGCACAAAGTGCAACATGAATAACCGCGTGTAAGCACCGTCTGAAACAGCATCACTACTGCGAACAGATAAAGTGATATAACAGCCAAACGCCATACGTCGAAGCTCAAGTGTAATTCTCGGCCTCATCCAGCGTTGTGTTGGCTCCATCCAGAAGCAGCTGATTCGGAATCTGCTAACGGCAACCTTCTGAAGCTTGTGTCGTTCTGTCGCTTTAGCATTTCTGGACTACCGTTGCCGCTCTGCACTGAAGGGGATCCGCTAACGGCGGCGGTGGCGGCCCGATCTATGGCGCCGGGGTATTTCTTCAACATCGCAAAGTCGTGTTCTTACGGCCAAAGCCACTGTTGCTGCTAACGACTGCTGAGGCTAAAGCTTCGGCGGCGGCGGCGGCGGCGGCGGCGGTGGCGAGCTTGGTGGTGGTTACGACGGTGGCATAGTGACCCCCTTTTCGGGAAAGAAGAGGGCTATGCTCTGCCCAGCTCCATCGAGTTGTTGCGCCAGCCTCGGCAGCTGCTGTCTTACAGGCCTTTCTCGCTGGCGATGCGCGTGTGAACACCAACGGCTGATCGATGTCTATATGTCTGCTCATATATGTGTGTGAAGTCTACACAGCAACCAGCCATCTTTTCTTTTTCACCCGCGCAGAGCTTCTCTGTTCGTCCATGCTGCTGCTGCCGCCGCCGCCGTCGCCGCCGCCGCCGCCGCCGCCGTATAGTAGCAATAACAGCAACTTTGCCGTAGTAATAGTTGTAGTATTGGCGTCGGTGGCGACGGTGGTGCCCACCGTGGTCGGTCGAGCGAGCGCTGCTTACCACTGCTCTCCGCCGGATCGGAGCCCCGACAATATCCCTTCCCTCGTCCAGGCCGGGACGCGGCTATTAGCACGCTAGCGTTCGACCGCTTCGTGTCTCGTCCTCTTGCCATATCTACTCATCCAGCTGCTATCGCTATTACCCCTTAGCAACTATCATTATTACTGTTTCTATTAATTCCGCTTTATTAGTTCCACCAATGCGAGTGCATTTTTTTGTATTCATGCTAATAGAATACAACCCGCCACAAGTTTCCAGCCCGCTGCTCAACTTGTTACCCTTGCCTAGACCATCTTAAAAGCTTGTGTGCTTTTGTTGAATACGCGCAGAAGCTATCGCTCTACTCCTCGGAAGCTGTTGTCTCCCGTTGCTGTCATTCCTGAGTTCGTTGATTGGTCGTTCGTGTTGCGTCGATATTATTATACGACATACCGTTTTTGCTACGTGTTGAGACCACTGCTGGACGTGACAGTGACGACGTGTGTTGGGCAGCTTTTGCTAGCCGAGAAGTTACGAGCGGTACGTGGATCTTTGCATCGCTATATCAACTATGGTGTCCTACCAATCAACGGATTTTTAACGGATTACATTCTACAGTAGTTGCTGTTGCGACGCAAGAAACATTACCCGAGTGACGTTTGACACCATTTCTCTTGTCACGAAGGATCAATCACTTCTGTTCAGCCACTGCTACTACTTCACATCTACTACATCGTGTACGTATAATCATTATTTTAGCGGTGCTATCTTCTACTGTAATAGTACTTAATCCATTCTCGATTTCCTGTTTCCTATGCTAACGTGCACTTTTTCGTGTACTCGTCCTTGATGCAAGTCCGCTGAATGGCAGCAATGTTAGGTTTTATTGCTGCTAGGATCATTACTAGAGACTAACGGTAATTCGTTTCCGATGCTGCGGCAATCTGATTCCAAGTCTGCTGTTCCCGTTGATGATAATGTCATAACTTTCACCCCTCGAAACGGATGGCGGGCCGCGTTGTTTGCAATCTTCAGTCGTCGAAATTCCAGCCAAATTGATGATTTGGTTTCGCATTGGCCGAGCGCCACTAGTCCCGGGTTTAGCCTGTCCCCAATGCTGGCACAGCAGGTACATGGCTGTCTCCTCTGGGTCAGTAACCGACTAAAGTCACTTTTACTGAAGAAAGAAAAAGCTGACGAAACTGGGAAGCTTCCACTTCGAAAGGAAAGAAACAGCTGGAGGGTCGGCGCTGGCTCCACAGTCGCGGTTAACATCATATTAGCTATGTGCCGGCTGACTCAGAACAACTCAGGCGTCGTCCCAGAATTTTTCTTTGACAAATAACGGAAGCAGGATGGGTCCTGCGGAAAGTCTTACCCAGGATTTATGAAGTGAAGGGCCACCGGTGTTTTCGCCTAATAACACCTTGAAGGACGGTAAGCGTTACCCGTGGGCTTACGGTAACAAGTGAAGTGTGAAACCAGGTGACCTTTTGTACGGATTGTACTAAGCAAAAACGCTATTCCATAGGTCGTTCCTTGTAAATCAAGTTTATCAGCGTACTGGCAGCTCAACATCAGCTAGCATCAGCTTAAAATTATTAATAGCAGTATCAAAATTACGATGGGATTTGTTTATTCAGTCGTTCAGCTTTGGAAAAATACATTGGAAGCTACACCTACTTCACGTTGCCCATATATAGATAAAAAATAATCCCTATTTTTCCACACAACGATTTGATAATGATCTGGCGAGTGAGGATACAAGTACTCAGTCAATATAATCATGGTAATTTTTGGGAAAATTAGTAGAGGAGTTAAGATAATTATCCGTTTCCAATTGAAAAGGCTCTTTAAATGCTCTAAAACTACACTACAAAGAAGAATCGTCAGATTTCTGTGAGATCAACTGTAGATCGAATCTACAGTTGTACAAAGAAATAACAATGACAGCTACCTTTATGGCTGCCTATCGATCGGGTTTAGTTCTTTCTGGCAACGAAACACACGATGCTGATTAAAAACGGTGTCAGATGTACCATAAATGTTCTGAATTTTACGCCGGCTATCGCGGGTAAGCATCGTTTCAAAGATGAGATATGTCTTCATGCAGCCTGGCGTGTTTACGTCCAATCTCAAACTTAGGTCACGTCATATGTTCTTAAGTTTAGTAGGTAAGCACGTTGCCATTGTGCCTTTACGCGGACGTTTTGTTGCTACTCTAACAACAGTTATCTGCTTTTTGCTAGGATAAACGATAACAACTCGATTGTGACAAAGTGCATTAATTCGATAAAATTGATGCGCTATTCTAGTAAAGCAATCTACTATTGTCATCTTCACCGTTAAAACCAGATTACTACTCCGATAGAAGTTTTTTAGCTTTTCACCATTCTATTGCCATATATTAACACTCTTATTAGACGGTACGTTGAATAGAGTTGTTTTCTATTAGCGTTCACTGCACAGTGTCCCATAGCGTGCGCGACCCAGTTGAACATCATCGACCTCTGTTTTTTGCTTACTGCACCTTTTGCGCTGTTTCACAAGCCACGCTGTTTCGTCTGCTTCTTTTTTCTTCGTCGTTATTCGGCCGAAGTGACCGTGACGATTCTCTTTGAAGTGTGCATCTATACTAATGTGAGCGTTTGTGTCCTCTCGATAGCCGTCAGCGACACCAACAAGAGCTTAATGCACCATGAGGCTCTGTGCCGCGATCCACTACTGTAACTCCATTCACTTTTTTGCTGTCGTAGGGCCACGACCGCCTTACTTACTCCCGTTCACTAAACAATGCGAAAAAATATAACAGCTCCGGAACAAACGCACACAGACATATACAAATAGACACACGGAAAGGTAGGCGCGTCTCTGTGCAACATAAAAAACAGAATGGTGTCGTTCCAGCTCCTGCTGTCGTCATCGCCACCATTACTGCGAAAGTATAAATAAGAGACGGAGAAAAAACGAAGAAGCAAGATCTTTAGCTAGCTGTTTCAAGCGCTCGTTGTAATTTTCTGGAACAACGCTAGTGATGCCAGCGATAAGGCCATCTGGCGGTACCGCTGCGTCATGCGACGCTAGGCGGGAGCTGTCTGAGGCTGTTTTCGCAACGTTCGACGTGCGCCTAGCGGTGTGCTTGCTTTGCGGTAAGATGTTCCGAAAATCGACGAATTGTCAACACGTATTGTTATTGTTTTTGTTAGAGGCTCGTTCGTTCTGTCCTGGTGCGTTTCGGACTTCGCGCGGTATATTCAAATACACGGATAGTGCTAGATCGGGACAGACGAGCACACAGACCGATAGACAGACGTATTAGACGGAGCAAAGAAGAGACAGAGATGGGCGAGCGGGCCAACGGGAGCCGGGAACCGCTGTTCGGTTAACCCTCTAGGTTATTGACTCCATTCCAGATAATGGGGCCGCCTGCAATTCCTGTCTGCTGGAGATAGCAGCATCAGCAGCGGCGGCGGCGGCGACTTTTTTCTGCCTTTCTTTCATTTGTCTCTCTCGTCTTCATTTTCTCCCAGTTTTCTCAGAAACCTCTCGCAATCGACGTACCATTGGAACAGCGCAATAAGATAGCTGGATGTATATGCGTAAAAATTCGCGCGAGCACAGACGGTACAAGGAATAATGCATATACAAGCACACCTATACACTTAAGGTAGGTAGACACAGAAACGGATTCAGACGGAAGGATCACACAGTTGAACGAAAAAGATGAGGATGAAGTGCAAGAGCTATTGTGGTCGCTGACACTTTCGGTGATAGAAACAACGTCGATCGCTTACCTCTAACTAGTCGTCTCATCCTGTGTTCTGTCTTTGTGGTTCTCTTTGTCTATCTTTCAGGCTTCGTCGTCCAGTTCATCGATTGTTGCGCCATGTGTGCTCGCTACTAGATTTGTCCTGAGTTTGGCCGTCGAGGGCCTATTCGATCCTCACCGGTGCTGCTGCTGTGGCTGCCGCTGGCCGTCGGTGCCGCTAATATGCGTGCAACAACGGCTCATCTTACCCCTGTCATAATCGTTGCTATTGGCCTGACCGCCATAGTCGACGGTCTTGACCATGTCAAGTTCGGTGCTAGCCGCGTAATCCAGCCGAACCCTTGCGGTCATGAGCGAACTGGTGAAGAAGGCGTATGTATGTTCGCTTGGGACTGCTTAAATTTGAACGGTACGCACATCACGTTCTGCCGAGATCGTTTCTATTATGGAAGCTGCTGCAAACTACCGGACGGCATTCAGCCACCAAACCGAATGCCACCGATGGCGCATAACCCGCCTTCGAATCATCTGGACGCTCCTATTCGCCGGCCAGCTCCATTACATCAGCAAACGACTCTGGACCCAGTCGAAGCTCAAGTTGTTAAACATACGATGACAGCACGACCTCCCGTTGTTGAGGTCCAGTTTCCACGCGATCCAACACCTCGACCAACGATCCCTCCTGCTGTGCCAACGCTGTTTCCGATTGTGCCGCCAACAACGCAGCGAAGGCCAATCGTTGTCAACAATCATCACAAAAAACCAGATTACCCTCTAAAGGGGACAACGATATCACCGACGGTTCGGCCGCGGCCGACGGAGGCAGTGACTACGATGGCCATTACCGAGGTGCCGACCGGCAAGCCAACATGGATCATCGCTGACGAGGCTGATAAGCATGGACACCCCACCTTGGCAACAGCTGAAGCCATCCTGACCACAGCTGCCTCTCCGGCAACGACAACTCGCCACCCTTCAAATACTATACCTACTTCGGAAACAGTGCCAAGCGTAGTTGCGATGAAAACAACTCTACAGCCGACCGGAAGCGAAATGACGCCGAGGTCAACGAAAGAATTTACTCAGCCAACGACAACATTAACCCCCATTACAACAATGCCGCCAACGGAGTTGACAACTTCCGCCGCTAGTTTTCTAACTGATGTGCCTGCCACGATGACGACAACGACAACGACAACAAAAGCAACAACAACAACGATGGTGTCACACGAGGAGAATTCTATTGATGTCACAACGGAAGCGGAAGAAGGCACGACACGCATCTTTTCAACCCGGTACCCTATCCGATTTCCTCCGAAAGATAAGCCTACGACAACAACCGAACAGCCTGAAATAGCGACTGAACAAGAGCCTGTGACGGATCCGAAAGTTGTCGAAGCAGAAGCAATCAGCACGAGAGAGTCTACCGATTCTGCGCCCCCTACAACAACCGTCATTGGCCTTGCCAGCAGTACAGACCATTTTCCTGCATCAACAGTGACGTTCACATTTGAAGCTAGCGCTGACCAGATCATAACATCAGCGGTCGCTTCTACTAAGGGAGATGTACCAGCATATCACACGACGACAACCGCGCCGACTAATGAAGAGACCACAATCTTAGCTGGATCAACAACTACGGCAGCCAATACAGAAACAACAATCACATCTGTTCCAGAGACAATTTCCCCCGTAGAGCTAACGGTAGCATCAACCGAAACGCCCGCCTCATCGAGGATTCCAACCACTGAAGCCAGTACCTCACCTTGTCCAGAGCCTATGGACGTTAAAGAGACGACAACAACAACGTCAAGTCCCGTGCCACTAGCTGATACTACTACGTTGATGTCTGAGACGACCACTGAATACGATCCGATTAGAGCGATCTGTGGACGGCCCAAGTCGTTCGCGTCGGGTCGCATCGTTGGCGGTGATCTGACACGGTTCGGTAAATGGCCCTGGATGATCTCCCTACGGCAATTCAAGAAAAACACGTTTGTGCATAAGTGTGGTGCCGCTCTTCTAAACGAATATTGGGCGGTATCAGCAGCCCATTGCGTACACAACGTCTCGCCAAACGATATCTTGTTACGGCTAGGTGAATATGATCTGAGTGGGCATGATAAGGAACCTCTAGGTCATATCGAACGACGAGTTCAAATTGTTGCTACGCATCCGAAGTTTGACGCGCACACTTTTGAATACGATTTAGCGCTTATGCGATTCTATGAGCCAGTGTCGTTTGCCGATAATATTGTGCCAATTTGCATTGCCGATGGCAATGAAACGTACGTTGGACAAAGTGCCGTAGTTACTGGCTGGGGACGTCTTTACGAGGATGGACCACTGCCGTCAATCCTGCAAAAGGTTCAAGTGCCGATCATTACTAACAAGGAGTGCGAAAGAATGTACAGGAAGGCCGGTTTTATTGAAGATATTCCAGACATTTTCATCTGTGCCGGTCTTTCCGCTGGAGGCAAAGACTCGTGTGAAGGCGATTCCGGGGGCCCGCTTGTACTTCGCGATGAGGACAGTGGAGCATGGAATCTGATTGGCATTATTTCCTGGGGAATCGGTTGCGCTGTGCCTAATCAGCCCGGCGTCTACACCAGAATCACCAGGTTCGCGGACTGGATGAAGCAGATTATCGTTTTCTGAGCAGACACGTTTTTCCACGGATCGAGTGGTCAATAAATATTTATCCGGTAGTAACCTTCGCAGCAGGCGAGCAAGCAGACTGCTGATAGCCAATCGCGAGTTATCGCTGATCAAGCACTGGTGAGTGATAAAATGTGGGTTGAGGTCAATAAGATGTAGAAGCAGAGTAGTTACTGGTATAAACTTTTTAGCGCACCATCAACAGAGGGATGACACGGTTTGAGACATCGAACCCAAGACGAAGACTGAATCCTTGTTCTGAATGGAAGGACTAGTTGTGTCTGACAATCCTAGCTACCGGGTAGGCGAGCATGTCATCCATCCATGCAAACAACTTTCGTCGTGTTATCGTGTATAAACAATTTAATGTTTACGACTTTAAACTTAAACCGCAACCCGGCGGTGATCATCAATTGATGGTGCAAGGAATATCTGGGGGCCTATTAATTCTTACGTCAAATCTGACGTATTGTTATCCTCTAGACACTGCTGCTATTCATCAATCATGTTACTTCACTATTTATCTTCATCGAACTTCAAACCACTCATCTAAAAAAATTCAGCGTTATTTATTTTTCACATAAACACACCAGACCCACACATACAGAAACGACCTCCATCAAAACCTGTACATCATTTTATATCTGGATTCCCATTTCATCACATTTAAAGACGGACAAACGTATTTAATTACTCTAAGTAATTAAGAAACATCGATGACGACGACGACGACGACGACACTCTTTTGATGATTAACGGTCGGGAGGCATCGAGAAGGCCAACAGAGGAGCCAAACGAGATTTATGTCTTTTCTGAAACTGATGCTTCTTAGCAAGATCAACACGACTTCGACGCTTTGCTTTTTATCAACCATATTACTATGACGACGGCGATGATGATGATGATGATGAACCTCTATTTATTGTACAAGAACAATTTATTAACATGTAAATAAAACAGAAACATATACATATGCTGCAAACTTTACTCTGTTGATTATTATGAACCTTAAATATTTCTCTATAAATTATGTCGTTTCTGTTTCTAAGTAGTTTCATTTAAAAGTATTTATATAGCTAGCATCGTTTTCGATGCAGAGTTCCTTAATTTTTTTACAGTTCACAAGCAGTGCGAAGGTAAGGAGGAAGGGGGACATGCGAGGTTTAATCGTCGTTTCCTATATACCAAACTAATATAGTTATATTTTGATTACATACTACTTCAGTTATATTAATACCGTCCCGAGAGCTAAAGCTTTTTATTGAAAAAAATTCAGGCTATCAGCCAGAGCTTCAAATGAAGCTTTCTCTTAATGGATTTGAGTACACTTTCATTTGTGTGACAAATAATAGGGTTTGTTTCGTTGATAGTAAAGCAAGTTGTTGACCAAACGGTGTCTTTTGGGAGTATTGTCGAGAAGGTCATTACGAGAAGGGCGAGAAAGGCTTTAGTTCAAAAGTCTCAACATTTTTCAAGGTGGATTGCCCTACCATAGCTAGGTTTTTCAAAAATTTGATTGACCTGATTTTCTATTATTAATTAAAAGTGCAACGTTTTTGCGATTTGACACGAAAGTGGTTAAATTTTTTTTTATTCACCTTTCAGTAATCACGAATATCGTATATAACGATAGCTTTGTTGAGTTCGTATAATTACAAGTACAGAAAAAAAAAAAAAAAAAAAAGATGTCCTAGAGGTGGTGAGAAGGAAATGACAGCTGTTACTAAGGGCGAGCAACAAGTCAATTCGAGTGTGATCGATCTACTCCAACAAATCTCCATAGAGCTCTTTTGTCAATGATTTGCATTATGGTATCATATTGACAAATAGGTATTCAAAGCTATTGCCTCCGCCTTGAAGAAGCACCTGTCCATTTCGCATAGTATTAGATCGAATCAGTGAGGTTAGAGTTTAGGAGATATTCTAAGTGAAGTAACATGACAACAGCAGAGGTAAATTTCTTTAATAAATGGTTCAGCTTACTACGAGATACTTGTCTGCCTTTAAAAATGTTCCGAGCCATTGGCCCATTGGACCACCAAATTCGCAGCTGTGGAATATGGTCCAGCAATACAAAAGTAAATTTTATAAAAAATGCATCTCTCACTTGCAAAAACCCGCATTAGCAGAATCATCGCTTGTTTCTGTAGATGTTCACTTCTTCCTTCGTAATGGCTTAGTGGGTTACTTATCTATTTGCTGATCGTAGATACATGTGGTGCTCCCCGTCTGATGGAACACGTAATGGCGTACCACTCGTAAAGCCCGAATTATTTACCAATAAGTTCATTCATCAATGCCATGATTTGGCAAATAGAAGGTAATGAGTCTACAGCATTATAAAAGGGATTATCCTTATTTCTGTTCTACCGTATTTGGAATTCTATGACGTGTCTGGATGCTAGGAATGGATCACACAACACACATTTTCTTTCTTCTATGTTATAGCAATATCTGTAATATAAAGGTTTTTCTATTTTTTAAGCACGCCATAGCTTTCGACTTATGAAATTATATTGGAATGGACCGTTACTTCTTCCACACCTATTCCGACTACGCTTACTCAAAATGGTCAAGCGTTGAACAAAGTCATTGTCTTCATTTAATTAAACGTAGATTTTCGATCGCATAAGGTTCGGTGGTACATTTAAGTATATAAATCTCTAGGAATAATTTTCAAAACAATTTAATGGACCACTAGTTCACGTGCATAAGAGACACCTCTAGTCATCCTTTTTCTATATACTATATAGTTTTTCTTTTACGTTTTGATAATATAAGCTGCTGGCAATGTTCTTAAATCCCATATCAGACACCGCTCTCGAATATCCGTTATTGTAGCTTTCAGAAAAATGTAAAAACGTTACGGAAATCAATTTAACTTTCTCTTCTAATTATACACTGCAAGCTTTAACACAAAGCTTCTATACTCCTGTGAAGTCTATTCGAATTAGTCGCCGATGGGCTATAAGCAAGCGGTCGTACTTACTCCCGCAAGGAAACAATCAATACGTGCAGTCAACATGCACATGACGGCCGCTGTATGTTGTCTCCTCTAGATCATCGCAGTAAGAGGACGGCATAGTTCGAAAACAAATCGAACGTTCTGATACACATATATGCACAACATGTTTACATGAAACCAAGCTGCCCGTTGGCAAAAGTTCCGACATCTCGCCTAAGTTTCGAGTTAACAGTGCAACTTTTCTCGCTTTTTTTTTAAATTTGTTGTATAATAATTGGTTAATATATTCACTCTTGAAACATGCGTAGCCGACGCATTAAGAAATTACAAAGAAATATTGTGCGGGGCATTCTATTTACATGAGATAATTTTACAATCGATTGTCGTTTTGAATTTTATAAAATATTTGCCAATGTTGCACGCGACCTATTTGATTATTAAATTTCGTACCTGTATGGCTCTGTATCGAACAGACATGGAAAACAGCAAACAGCCTACCCGTCGATTTGCTTGATAAGCTAGGAGCAATTTCAACATGATCCGTTGCTGTGAGTGGATATGTTGGTTCCTGTGTGGGAGGAGCCGTAAAGCGTCACAGATAAAGAAAGACATAAGAAAGATCAACAGCGTCATGTTAGAACTCAGCTGTAGGCTTGAGACGCTTGAGCAAACCCGCAAGTGCCAGGAGATCGTTGTCAACATGTACACAAGACAGCTTGTTATAATTGAAAGGTGAGCTTGTAGGCTTTCAATTAGCGCTCGGTTATATTGCTCAAGTCGTGAACTCTCAGAAATACCAGAAAAATCTTTTTTTCAATAATAATGATATAAATAATAGTGAAACATCTAAAAATATATTTCGCCGTTTGGCCTTCTTCTGATGCAGGTTTATATTACGTTTCGTGCTTTTACGCCTGTAGAAGTTTTCAACTACGGTTGCTCTAAACACTAAACAAACTTCAACTCATTTAGTTGTGTAACAATAGGAAGCGGCTTCAGATTCGTTCTTCTTTCGCTAGCGATACTTCCATTTTCTTCTAACTGGTATCTATCGTAACGAAATTTCACTTGAGATTTTAGGATCAATTATTTGAACAGTGTTTCTAAACGGTTCATCTCGTCGAGGAATAATTGATAGAAATAAAAAGGTCTTAGGATCAAACACCTTTATCCGGTTGGACGTAAGTATGTAGAACATACATAAAATTTGATTTGAACTACTCTGTTCTTAAGTTAAACAGTAAATCTTCTTTGTTTTCGTTTTGTTATGAAGTGTGCTATACCGTTGGAATGGTTTTCTGGCTGTACAAGGCCGTTATCACTGTTGTGGTAGGACCACAAGATTTTACTCATAATTTTGGGTATAGGGATGCGTATGCTGGGCGAAAAAGAAGTGAATTTTACAGATTCCAAACTGCCAAGTGACCCAAGATATTTTACACCCTGCAATGAAGATCCTGTGAGTAAGAGATATTGGCTCATCTAACAATTATCTTTTTTCAAAGTGGTTTGCGGCGATCCTCGTCGAAGACGAGTGAAGCACGTTCTTTAGGCCCATAAGACCATTTATACAAATAACTTTTTTCACTCACACAGGTTGTGTGGTATGTTTCATTGACGAGACTTGAAGCAGCGACTTCTGATCTCTTCCCGGAGCCTTGACCGTCTAAGCCTCCGCATCGACAGCAACTTATGGACCCAGTTAGCCATTTCTGGGTAATATTGTCAGCTGTATAGACCTCGTGGTATATGGCACACCTGTCTCAACTTCTTTCGGTAACTTTCTCATCTAGGAGAAGGACGAATGAGAAGTGATGCCAACGAGATTTACCACCTTACACACCTACCTCTACCAGCCCGAAGTCAGACTAAAATGATGTCTGGACTAAAATGTCCGTGACCCGAACAGAATATATATTAGTATTCTGGTAGCACCATCGGACAGCTCGGAAGCTATTAAAGCAGATACGACCTATACACCATAAGTTATAATGTAAAACCTTATAGGCGCATTGTTTATAATTAGATTAATGCAATGAAAAAATCTAAAGTCTAACAAAAAAAAAAAAAAGCTAAAGCAACACAAAATTTATGAAAGGGTAGCCTAAGCAATTCTTTTTTACAGGCTTCATAGTGCCCAAAACGAATAAAAGCTAAGATATAATTATTAATGCGAACATTCATTTCTACAGCTCTATATACAGCATTACTATGTTATTTTGTTTGTCTGTCTGTTAGAACTACATCTTTGATATATGACTTATGCGCTCTGAAACAAATCGTCTTTTATTAAGTATTGAGGGTTCCCAGGGAAAATTTTATATACTTTGCTATAATGGATCTCGTCTTCACCCTTGAGCTTGCCTGAAATGCCTATATTTAGGAGAAGGTCAGCAAAAGGTAAGTTCTAACGGGATGCAATACGAGTGGCCTTTTTTGAATCATACCTTTCTTCGCTTATTCAAACTCAAGTACATCCAAAGCAGTTCTTATGTCTTGAATGCCAATCGTTTAAATCAAGGCGAGAAATATACTAGTGATAGAATCTTGTAACTTAATAACGTGTAACAACATATTCATTGCAGATATTCAGCTGACAAAGGCTACGAGCAATCAATGTCTGGATTAACGGAACAGAAACGACGAATATGCGATGCGTATAAGAAGGCGAAAAGCGAATTAGATGTAGGTGCTATTCCATTTGAAAACTTAATGTTAGTCTTTATATCCATTATTTTACTTTTAACAAAAAAAAAAAGGAAAAAAAATTAAAAAGGCAAGTATCTGCCAACTGCATATCCTACTCTTCGATTAAAAATAGAACCAGAACGAATAAAATATCAAATATATCATTACGTCGGAGATTTTGAGTAAGAATATACAGTGAGGGACACGATTTATTTGCCTGTATTTTCTCCATGGCTTGCAGCTATTAATATGTCTATTACGTATTGGACTATTACCGCGCCCGCCTAAGCTCCTATGAGTAAATCGCCCATCCCTGACTCCTTTCTACAGGAGGACACTTTTCACAATAATTCTATCGACTTTAGTTGTGCGAAACGGTTTTGCAAACGAATGATATCTACTTTATTTTGCTGCACAATAGAAAAAAGCTGTATAGTTATTTATCGTTAATTCACAGTGGTCTGTCGGTTGCTTTTTCTACTAATAGCGGATAGTGCTCCATTTCCGTGAGGGTTCATCTACAGGCGAAAAGACCTCTGTTTCTATAAGTACGACGGCATTGCCCTTTGTTTGTTTTAATTCTACATAGGAAATCGTCAGCAAGCAAATAAGTACGAAAAAAGAGTATGACACTAGTCAGCAGGAGGTGGCTAACCTCGCTGACCTCCTGCAGCACCTTCAGGCGGAGCCAACAACGGGTGCTCAGTAGAAGTTTTTGCGGAGTCCGATTGTCGGTAACATTGTGAAGAGACTTCCTACCAAGCCTAACAGAAACCTGGAGACAGAGGCAACAAAATTAACGAATATTTAGGTGTCGTGCCTTTTTGTGCACAAAATAAATCCCGGTGGTCCGTCTCACTTATTTTGAAAGCGGGTTGTGTGCAGTGATGGGTAGAATGGCGAGTGATTTGTTCAAGCTTTGGAAAACGAAAATGCTCCTAGATATTCTACGAACATATGCCGTAACAGCTGTAACCTTGTATTTAAAATATATGGACGATTTTGAACTCACACAGGGCAATTGTATTGCCTAAAATACTCTGCAAGTTCAGTCTATTATAGACCTGTAATAATTTGTTATTGCCTGCTATTACTTTTATACTTCGACGACGAAACCAAAGAGCTGTCAAGTGCAGCATGTTTAAGACCATCAAACGAAATAAACAGATATGAGTAGGATAAAAAAATAAAAGGATGCTACATATATGTAAACATATTTTCCAAAGAACGCAATAATTAATAAATGCTTGATAGAGTACGACACTTTCGGTTTTGGAGTTGTAAACTCACGGAACTAATTTAAATGCTTGCTTAATTCCAGTAGTTAAGACTTTAAAAAAATGATCTAGTTATTTTTTCTTTTTCTAATCTTCGGCCTAGACTGCTCCACAACTTAGGTCTGTCAGGCCCTCTCTTGTAATTAATAGAAAAAGCTTACAGAAAAGCAAAGTCAGTCAATCTTTGTTTATCATAAGAAAATGACTTTGTACTAAATAGTAAATAATACATATAATGATTGTCCCAATATATGTATTATTCAATTTTTTCCTGCTCTATGCTTCCAAGTCATTTATCCCAAATGCGATGAGCTTAAACCTTTATTCAGACTTCAGATAGAGCGCCTTGAAGATGAAGTAAAGTTTCTGCAAAAATTCGTTATATTTTACAATTTTATCACAATAAATGTGCAAATGCTGGCCAAGCCCATAAAAACTTGTGCTGCTGTTTATGGTCAAGATGTGCTATCGGAAGAAATGACCTAAAGATTGTCCTGTCGTTTTCGTTTCGAACATTTCTATACCAAAGATGCTTCCCGTAGTAGTCGACCAGCTTCAAAAAAGTCGATGAAATTATTGCGAAAGTCGAGCAAGACTAGCGCGTCATGATATCACCAAAAAACAGATCATATACTATCTAACAGTTTGAAATCATTTAAAAAAAGCTAGTTGCAAAAAGCTCTGTGTTTAGGTGCTACACGAACTGACGCAAACGATCACGTTCCCATTTACGAATCTACAGAAACGTACCGAGTCATTTCGGTTGATCACGGGTGGATCACATACAACAGGAATATACAAATGAAAAAACGTGTTACAACCTGTGAAAAGGCCCAGAATGAAGCAATGGCTCTATGTTTAACGGGGTTGGAAGAAGATCGTGCATTATAAGCTGTTTCCGCTTGGCAAAACGATTAACTCAGGCTTCTCTAGCAACAACTAAAAGAGTACAACAGATGATTAAAAAAGTCAACCGAAACTAGTGAACAGAAATGCGTTGTCTTCAGGCCACGTACGTCTTTAGCTCACCGGCAAAATTGAATAGAAGATTTTAATGCACCCTTTGTATAAGCCGGAACTTACATTATCAGACTGCGAAACATCCTTTATGGTATTAATTTAATTTCAATGAAGAGACGAAGAAAAAGTTTGTAACAAGTTGTCGTTCGAAAATCGCAAAAGTTTTACAGTGAAGAGATTATGATGCTACCAGAGAAATGGCAGAAGGTCATCAATCAAGATGGTGTACATTTAATTTGCTAGGATTGTTTTGAAACATAGAAGAATACTAGCTTCAATTTTGGCTTTAAAACGGTCATTACCTTTTTATACAAGTTCGCCTTGGTAAAGGAAAAGGCGAAATTGATAGTCTGTATTTCGCATATCCTTCATATTGAGCTTATTATCATAATGGTTTCAAAGTTGTCTTGGTAGTTGTTCTGTCGACGCATTTAGCTTAGTATTGAGAAATTGGAACCACAAAATACACTTGATCCCTCTTTTCTAGCTTTTCTCTTACTTTTGATATTATATTCTGTAGGTCAGATGTCGGCTGCCATAAGTCCAATAAGGGGAAATAGAAAGTCGCATTCAACATGGGAAAGTACTAATGATACTGGAAATTGAAGAAATCTGGTCTAGCAGATAAACGGTAGGCTGCTATAACTCGTAGTCATGTTAGTCTCTCAAAATATAGTGTATACACGAGCTTGTCGACGGAGAAAAATTAAGATCGTTATTTTGGTGTAGATGTTAACACGAAAAAGAATAGGACACGCATGACAACAGTTAATTTTATTTTACGATATTAACAGTATATGGACAAGAAAAAAACGTTTTAGCTGATCCTGTTGGTTAAGGCCTCTACCTGGCAGACATGCTCTATACAACATAATTCAACCATAATTAGGCATGGCTATGAATATAGCCTTTTCTCTACCTTTATGAAGTGCATCACATCAACGTCTAACTGAATTCCTCATCAAAGACTTCCCGAAAAAAAAAAAAAAAAAAAACACACACTGGCACAGTGTTGCCAGGTCAAGTGAATATTACATAAACGTAAGTATTCGTAACAGATGGGTCTAGAAAAATTTACTGATGG